>NC_048599.1:4855421-5112620 GCF_003668045.3 Cricetulus griseus | reverse complement strand
GGGAGGGGAGGTGGCAGACACAGCACTATGTGTGTCTGGATCAGCTAACCCTGGGCTTGCCCACTATGGACTCTACTGACCTGAGCCAACCCAGCCTCCATGCCTGTTTCTCCTGATTCACTTCAAGCTGCTGTCAACAGAAAGTCTGGACCAGCCTGGAGGCCTTGGTAGTGGTTGGGTCAGAATTCTGTCACCCCAGGGTGGCAAGGCACGAGGTGTTAGCCCGAGGGGCACCAGAGTGACTTTAGCACCAGGCAGACAGGGCCTGGTCTGGGCTTTGCCTCTGACTACTGAGTGACCTTGAACAAGGAGACAGGCGTCTCTGTCTCTCCTCATCTCTGTTCAGTGGGTTGTGTGAGGACAAGATGCAATTCTAGGGCCCTTTGGCAGGTGCCGAGTAAATACCAGCTTTTGCCTTCCCAGCACACGCACTGATTAAAAGCTCAGTCTGCCCGTTGTTTATGTCTTTGATTAATTGAACAATTGGGAAACAAATTAATTATCACTTAATGGAGGCGGTTTGGACGACACAATCTTTGCAAACACAAGGCCTGGCAGGAAGAAGAACAAAGACGACCCTGGGCTGCGCCGATGGAAACCGCTCAAGTAGAAAAGCTTCCAGCACTGTCTCATTCCAGAGAATATGCAGAAGGTTGCTCCCTGTAGATAAATGTTGACTTATGGTTTGAGTGGCTTATTATATGTCACCGGTGCCTCCAATGACAGCCGAGTAATCGCTCTGGTGTCACCTATGTGGAGTTTATCCAAGATTAGAAAAGCAGGGGGAGTCTTGGGCTCGAGTCTCAGCCATGTGGGCCTGCTGTTGCCATCATTCAGGTAAAATCTGCCTCTGCCACTGGTCCCCACGGTCCCCACTGGCTGGCTCTCCTGGAGCCTGATGTGGACAGCTGCTGCCATGGGCATGGAAACCTGCGACAGTAATGCGCGCAGGCTCTGGTGGAGGGCCCTTGGCTGGTCAGGAGGCACTGGGGACTGGGCCAGGATCTGCAAACCATCCAAGCGTTTGCCTCATTATCTGCTTGAAGGGACTGTTCCCAGGGTGGACTTGGTGATGAGAGCCCTATCCTGTCCTGGCTCCTGCTTCCTGAGGGATTCACTTCAGTAGTCCCCATCCCACTCTACCTATTGCCTAGGGCCAGATGTTCCAAAACATCTGTCTTCTCCCTGGTGCAAAGATACCGCAGTGGCTCATGGGTTCCCACCTCTAAGTCTGCCCTTTCTGGGTGTGTGTGGGGGGGGATATCCTGGTCTGAAGAGCCAGTGCAGACCTTGCTGTGGGTCACGCTGACTTCCCTAGATGCTTTCACCCCTCTTCTCCCGTTTTGTTTTTGTATTCAGCTAGCCAGGACCTTAGAAAGAGACCTCCTGCCTTTCTCCTGAGTGCTGGGGTGTCAGGCATGGGACATTTGTATGGCGCTGGGCGATGAACCCAGGGCCTCATGAATTCTAGGCAAGTACTCTATAATTGAGCCTTGCTTGCCCACTTTTACATTAAAAAAAAAAAAAAACCCTTTGCTGAATATTTATGCTAAGGATGTAGAAACTCTTCAATAGTTGCAGAGCTGACATTTTGATTTTATAATCGTCAGTATTGACTATGTTGTATTGAGTGAGTTCGTGGTACAAACGGTAGAAGTATATTTAGGATCATTTCAAAAACTGCTGAAAATTCTTCCCAACTCCGTTGTAACCCTCCCCTCAGGGCTGGAGCGGCTCTCAAAGGGGACCTGGGTTCTATCCCCAGTACCCACATGGCAGCTCACAACCTTTGCAACCATAGTCCCAGGGGATCCCATACCCTCTTCTGGCTTTCGATAATCCCACATGCATGAAGTATACAGACAGACATGCAGGAAAACACCCACCCCCACACACAGAATCAAACAGCAACATTTGAAAATCACATTCTACCAATCCCATCAAAAGACAGATTGGTTTAATACGTTTATGCTGAGAAGTGACTAGAAAAATGTCTTTTCTGTCATTAGACTGATCTGTTTCTATACTAACAGAAAACTTTGCAGCTTAAGACAGCACAGTTCATAACACACAATAGTCTCGAACCTGAGCCAAGACTCCCCCAGCATCGTTCTTTGGCATTTATGGGGTGACTGCAGGCAGAGTACAAATGAGTGTCATGTGTTCGGAACTCAGGCTGCAGAGAAACCATGCAATGCAACATGGCCGACTACTGCTGCCACCACCACTGGAAATAGCAATGGCTTTGGAAAGGAAGATACATCTCAAAGGTGAATCTGTGTCCTGTTTTACCGAGGGCACCTGAACAGAAGACATGGTCTGTAGTCACTAGAACATCTGGAGCCTGCTTGGTGGTTGCATGTGAGGTTGCATGCAAAGGCAAGTGGCTCTGAGACGCCCTTACCCTATACAGTTTTCTAGCTGTGAGTTGATTGTATAATCCGGGCAGTGACACACTAGTCCTAGTGTCCAGTGATTCACCCTACAAAGTGAAAGAATGCTGATTCTGGGAGAGTGAGGAGCCAAGAAGACATACATGGTCTAGCCTTAAAAAAGGAGAACAGGGGACAGGGACAGGTCAGGGGACTCTTCATAGAGGCCTGTTTGTTCTTTGTTCAATACATCCTGAGTACTGGTCATGGACCTGGCACCCCGGCAGGTGCTGGAGAAAGCCAGTTAGAAAGGCAGGGGCATGCCCTCAGGGCAATGAGCAAAACCCAGCCCTACCTTATGTAAAACTACTAACATGCTCATCAGAGCAGTGGCTTCCTTCTTAAAAAGAGAGCCACTGCTTAGAACCCCCCCTCCTCAAACAGCTTAGAAAACTCCCCACAAAGAAATGGCAGCTCCTGCAGGGAGCTGAAGAACAAATAAGATTTCCTGAGGCAGAGAGAGCAGGAAGAGCATTCTAGACAGAAGGGAAATCCACACAGGTGGAAGGGAAAAGAGAGGCAGGGGTGGAGGATGCCACGTGGCTGGTTGGGACAGCACCTTAGGCACTGTGGTATAGAGAGTGCTCTTCCACTAAGAACAATCCTAGCAAGAATTTTAAACATGACATGATTTTAATTTATGAAAGATTAATTTTGCAAATAACAGGGGTCAAGCAGAATAAGCAGGAAACCAAACAAGGTTTGTGAAATAATTGTCAAACAATGTATGATGCAGCTCGGGCTCCAGTACAAAGAAACAAAGCTGTAAGGCTCACGGCCATCTGGGGCTTCTGCCTGGAGCATCATATCCAACCTGGGAATGAGGAGGGAGTGGGGTGAGGCTATAAAACAAAACTTAGCAGTCTTGCTATGCTGAGGTGGTTACGTGCACATGGAAACTTGGGGAGACTGGAACTTGTGGGGGTAGACTTACACTGAATAGGGGTACTGTAGAATGAAAGATGTCTGCAAATTTCGTGGTCTTGAATATTAGCACTCAGATGTGTGAAGAGAATTTCAGGTAGCCATGGCAACAGCGACTGAGAAGCTAATTGGCTCCCTGGACTAACACAGAGATAGGAGGCACTTAAGGTCATATTAGCTGTGATGAAGAGCCCTCGCCGATCCATCACTGAGACATTCACTAGGAACTTAGAAGAGTCCCCTTTTTGCCATGATGTTCATCGCTCATCAGCTGTCTAGAGACATGTTAGAAGTTAGATCATGTTTCAGCCTCAAGGAATGAGGAGACTCTCCAGCGCAGCAGTGCAGACCCCCAGCCTTGGCTACTTAGCCACTATCAGTTGTAAGGCATTTTAGTACATCCCTTTGTGAAAAAAGTTGCTCCCTGTGATCTATACTCTGGAGAAAGCCAGTCAAAGGGACAAATAATCCAGAGAAAACAATGATGATGGGATTAGCAAAGGCCCTAGAATGACTGTCAGAGGGAAGACATGGAGGCACACGCTATCACTTGGGAGCTTGGGGCAGGAAGATCACTGTACTCATTCAAGGGCTACATAGCAATTTCTGGGCTAGACTTGGCTACACAGTGAGATCTTATGTCAAAAATCCCATCACCACCTCCAACAACAACAACAAAACATAAAAAAGCAAAGCCCCAAACCAGCTATTAGATGTGACCCAAGAATACTAAGAAAGCCACTGTGAGCAAGAACTACGTCCTCCACTCATTTATGAGTGGCTGTTTGTACTCTGACACAGTGGCCCTGTTCCCTGCTCTTCTGCTCAGCCCAGCTAGAAGGCAGAACACCTTAAAGGCTTCAAGGAACAGGGTATCTATGGCTGTCTGTGGGTTCCCTCCTGGACTAACAGTGTCTATTCCTGCAATCACAGGCTACCCTGATGTACCATAGTCTGCACCCAAGGTGGAGGTTCCAAGGTGTCCCTTCTGGTCCTCGGTTGCTGATGCCACCCTTCTTTGGAGTGTGTGCTTGACCTTGTGGTGTGACCTGTCCCTAGCAGAGGCAGTCAGTATAGTATTTCTTTCTCAGTGAGCCCGCTCCTTTTCCTCCCCTCCGGGAATGTTCCCAGCTTTGAGCCTAGGACATGGCATACCCTATGAACAAAGGCCCAACTATCACCAGAGAAGTGTAAGCAAATTGCATATGGCGGAGCCTTCTTCACCCCTTTCCAGCCCTTTCTAACGACTATCTGACTGGCATGCCAGGGGGCAAGGGCACAGGCAAGAAGGATGAGGAAAGCCATCTTGGGAGTGACCCAGTGACATCGGTGAAGGAATGAAGTGACAGGAGGGCAGCAAGCACATGCCACCTAGGGTTAAATGGGATTTGTGCTGAGCTGCAAGGCAGGACTCAGGCCTGGGTGCCTGTCACTACACATGAAGTAACAAGGGCAGGTCAGAGGGCTCAAGACCAGGATCCTGACTCTGGGAGGCCTATCTGCCTTAGTCTGTTCCTCCACACTGGCATGGAGGCTTCTTCCCAGGCTCTGGGTTGGATCTCACCTGTCCTTCCTGTCTCCATGCCTTCCACCCACCACCCTTCTCTAGGCAGCGTCGCTTCTCATTTGCGTGGAAGACCCTTTGAGTCTGTGCACTGTGAGCATGCCTGTGCTTTAAACAGCTACCCGAGGGGATGGAGAGATGGCTCACAGGGAAGGGTGCTTACTGCTCAGCCTCCCAATGGCTGCACAGCTCCCAACCACCTGAAACTCTAGCTCCATGGGGACCCAACACCCTTTTCTGGCCTTGTTGGACAATTGCATGCATGTGCACATATACCCATCTCACTTATAAATATAAATCATTTTTAAAGGGATGGAGAGATGGCTCAGCAGTTAAGAGCTCTAACTACTTCCAGAGACCTGGGATCAATTCCCAGCACCCGAATTGTACCTCACAACTGTCTGTAACTCCAGTTCCAGGGAACCTGACAGACACACATGCAGGCAAAACACCAATGCACACAGAATAAAAATAAAACCATTAAGTAAGTAAGTAAATAAATAAATAAATAAATAAATAAAGCCATTGTGAGCCCTGTCTCCTCTACCTCGCTAAGATGAGCACGGTCCACGTTTGCTGACTACCGTGTGCTTGGTGCTCAACCCTGGTCAAGGTTAAAGACATACAACAAATTGGAAGGTAAAGGGGGAAATGCACACGGAGACAGAGAGAGAACTCCGTGGAGGCCTTGCACCAGGAGGGCCAACGCAGGGTGAGGGTGGGGCGGGGTGGGGTCCCAGACATGCATCTGCCGTGGGGTCCAGATTGTCTCAGGCCAGTCAATAACCTCTGGCTCTGGGGCCCACTTGAGGACTTGGGCCCTTCTCTGAGGGCCCCGGGGCCCCCTGAAGGGCACTGTGTGCCTCCCCTCCCCCCTTCCTGCAGCCTGCAATTTGCATTTTCATAAGAGCAGCCACAGCTGGTGCAAAGTAGATTTATAACCCAGCTTCTTTGCTCAATTTCCCAGAGCCAGCTTCATGTATATAGGATCCTGCCTGCTAGGGACCGTCCAGGGGCTCGATACTTCTTCCCCCACTCACCCCATGATCTAAGGGGAGTCACACTTCCCTGCAGTTACTTCTGCCTGTCTACTCCCTTGCCACTAAGACCTTGAGATCTGGTGCTCTCCTCTGAGAAGCACTGGCTAGTCTTGGTACTTGGGGCTGCCCTGGAGTCAGTTTTTGGAGGTGTTTGCATGCAGTTTGAACAGAAGTTTTCTCCCCTTGATGCTGGCTTCTGAAAACTACAGCTAGGCTTCCCTACCTCATCCCAGGAGTGAATACAATTAGGAAGATTGTAACTTCAATTTTATTCATTTGTTTATTTATTACTGAATATGAAACCCGGGGCCTTGGGAGTGCTGAGCAAGTCCTCTGCTGTGACACCCGCTCTGTTTACTTTTGAGTTTTGATTCAGGTCTCGTTGACTGACCTCGAAGTCTATAAGCCAGGCAGACTTCAAATTTAGGATTTTTTTTTCTCATTCTTCTGAGAAGCTGCAAAGATCGGTCTTAGTAATTTGATCCTGCCACTTGCTGTTTCCTGCACCACATCTCTGCCCTCTCTTTGCTGCTTTAGGAATGTGGACTAAGAAGAAGGTAACTGGAAGCCATTGAGGACCCACTGGGCCCTGGGGACTCTCTGGGTGATGTTCACAGTAATGGTGTCAGCCCTCTAACCCTGGATGCTTAATGCCCAACTTTTGACCTGTCTGTCACTCAGGAGAGACCTTCCTCCATTTTCTGTTATTTGCTAGGGTTTTCCTAAAAATCAGAGCAAGCCTGGGTAGGAAGCTGAGACTGGAGGACACATGGCTGCAGATAGGGTTTACTGCCACAAAGAAAGCAGGCTGCTGGGTGCAGAGTTCCCCTCGGCCCTCTGGGAAGGAAGGAGACCATACAAACATAGCACCCGCTGAACTAGACTCACCGTCCTTTCGAGAGTTGAGCTCCTGGTGTGCGTGTTGTAATCCTTGTCCTGGTTTCTTCCCCTACCCACACAGAGTGGGCCTGGACATTGCACAAAAGGACCATCCAATGAGACCCACTTAGTGGCACAAAAGCTACCAACCCAGCCTCAGGGTTCCTCAGTGAGCTCATCTCACTGACTTTCTCAGTTCTCTTTCATGGACAGAAGGAAAGAGCAGGGTGCTGGGTTTGGTGTTTCTAGGCATCTATTGTTATTTCATGTTTTTAGACTGCTGGGAGATTGAGCTTAGGGCCTTATGTATGGGAGGTAAGCACTCTACTACCGAGCTATGATCCCAGTGTTATGGGCATTTATTGATAGGGTTAGTAGTGATTGCCAGAGACCGTTTCCTTCCATACTGTCTCCCGCCACACACACACCTGTTTAAGAATGGTCGTCCCACAAAGGCTTTTCCAAGGCAGCCTGGACTTTCTGGCTGAATCCTTTGTGTGCATATGTATGTGCATGCTTTATTGTGGCATAATATGTGCATGCCTGTTCACAAGTGCACACCTATACATCCGTGTGCTTGTCTATGTTTAGGGCAGAGGTACATGTTGGATGTCTTTCTCAACCATTGTTTGAGGGAGGGCCTCTCACGCGGGTCAGTGAGCTGTATAGGCTTGTCCCCATCTCTACCTCCCCAGCACCAGTATTACAGGGTAGCTGCATCCAGCTTTCTGTGTGGGTTCTAGGCCCTCACACTTGTACAGCACTTAGTCAATTAGGCCAGCTCCTCAGCGCTTAGCTGAGTCCCTTTAACAAAAGTAAAATGGGGTTGTGGGGGCTTGGGGTACCCTAATTTCCTCATGAATTGCCCTGTGGGTGCTTTGCCCTGCTGTCTGTTGGTTAGAATGATTGTGGATCTCGTTTGTAGTCCACATAGATGAGGCTCTCTCTCTCCTCTGTCATCAGGATGCTGTACACGTCCAGGGATGCTAAGGCTGAGCAGCATTACCTCCTTCAATCCCAGGCAGCCCCAGGATGCTTACCTTAAGGTCAGAAACAGGGAGGGGAGCAGCTTAGAGTTGACCTTTTGCCTTCCTTTGATCTTTTTATGTCTAGGTTTCTAGTTACACTGAACAGAGCCCAAATTCCAACTTGGGTATCCTTAGGACCCCAGTGTGCTCATCAGAGGTCCCACAGACCCAGGTAAAGATCCTCCCCTACCCAGGGGAGAAAAACAAAAGCCTGCCTGAGCTAAATGAGTTTTTGTAAAGGTGCCATTCCATGGAGAATGAATTCCCAGGGTGGGATCAGCATTGTGAATGTTACAGAAACACGTAACATTCGTTACGTCTCTTTGCTGGGAATGGGTGGGTGGTGCAGAAAATGGACCAGCACAAGGCTTAGCCTCTGACCCGCTCTGGCTGGCTGTTGACTAACTTCATGAGGGTTTCCCCTGGTGTGTGAGGGCAGCCTCTGACCCCGATAAAGTCTCTGCTAACCGTGTGACCTTTACAGAGTGGCAGGGCTATGTCCCCTCTGGGTCTCTGGGGTAATAAATCATTAAGGGCTGGTGAGAGACGAGGCCACATGAGGAGTCAGATGGAGGACAAAGAGGGGACAATAAATCTAACTTCTAGGGTCAGGTTTTGTTTTCTTTTTAATTTTTTGTTTGTTTGCAATAATTTTCATGCGATATAATTATGACCCAATGGCTCAGATACCAACATCTGGAATTCTACTATCTAAATCCCCGTCTGCCCTGTTTAGAAACGGAGTGTTGCTGTTTCCCACTCAGGGGCAGACACAAGGCGGGGAGGGGCGGAGAGGGGCGGGGAGGGCGGGGAGGGGCGGGGGCGGGGAGGAAGGGTGAGCGTGCATCCATCCTGCTGGCTGGATCCTCATTGGAGGAGAGGGCCATCCATCAAGTCCCAGCCATGGGGGTCCCAAGATTCCCAAGATCACAGAGGCCTGGGAAAACGCTCCCGCAAACAACCTGAGTATGAGAACTCCCCCCAAAGAAGTCGGATGTGACAAATATTTGTGCTAATTTTTTACTTCAGTGCTAGGTTCAAATGAGAATCCTAGACCGTGAGGTTGAGATTTTTGTTGTTGTTCTGAAAGTTGGACTTAAGATCAGAAGCTCGGCCCATGGAGGGCCTGTGAAAGACTGGAAGGTGCCCAGGGTCTCTGTTCTCAACAGCTCTTTGTATATCTTCCTTGGTGTGGGTTTAGGAGCTCTGTCATATTTGGAAATTTTAAAACCATTTGCAGAGGCTCGGGGCAGTAGCAGAAAATCCACCGCCTCCCGTTTTCTTTTCTCTCCTTCTGTCCTCACCCCCGTTCCTGGGGCTGGCCACTGAGCCACAGGGCTGACCCTTTAGCTTTTGATGTTGAGACAGAGTCCACTCTGAGTTATAAACACCATAAACACACTCGGCAGTGCAGGCAAGACCCTGAAATTGGAATCGTTCCATCTCAGCCTCCTGAGTAGGGGGATGACCAGCACCACCAAGCCTAGTTCCCCACCCTCCTAGACCCTTACATCTTGAAAAACCCCAAGTCTGTTCACTTGCCTGAGTTGATAAACAGAGAAAAATTTGACGTCACCAAAGTGGGGTGGGTAGAAAGTGCCCTAGAACTATCCTCTCAGGTACTCAGAGAAACAATCTGGGCATTTCCTTCCAATGTCTTAGAAAAAATGCACCCTTCCAGGGAGGAAGAGAAAGTGCCAGTAAGTCCTTTGGGGTGTGATTAATCCCCAGTTGTTAATTTTTCATTTTGATAGTTTTCTTCTAAACTTCTGCTTTCTGCCTTGAAGGCCTAAAGGTGGGCAGAGGCGCTCTGAGGTGTTTCGCAAACACTCAAATCAGACAAAAGCCCGAGTTTCGGGAATCACCTTACTTACTGCTATGAGATGAGGCAGGCTTGGGGATTAAAGGACAGCTTCAGGTGTCCAGGATTGCACGGAGGCTGCCTTCAGACCAAGGCCCACAGAGTTTTAATGGCCGGATGCTTATCTAGCCAGAATTCATTTTGATGTGCATTTTACAAGCCACTGGTCAAGATATAAAAGTAGTTTAAGCCCCGAAAAAAAAATTACTGAGGGCAGGCATCGAACAGTTTGTAAATCCATAGGATTTTATGCCTTGAGGAGTCCAAGTCCTTTTCTTTAGATAATGTAAATTGGGCAGAAGTCATAAATAGGGGAATAAATACCATGGTGATCCAGCTCCCAGCACAGGAAACTGCAGGCTAGAAATCAACCTACCACTACAGGCTGTCACAAGGAACTCTGTGACAGGGCCCGCAGAGCCAGGTGTTCTTTGGGGTCAGCCTTTTTGTTCTTTCTGGTTTAATAACCCTTTCCTCACTTGGCATGTTTATTGAGAGCTTGCCAGGAGACCACAGCCACCCCCATTCCCAGAAAACTCATTTTGGGGGTGCCTGGATTTGGACAAGGGCTGTTTCGTTTTCCGTTCTCTGGCTGGAATGGGGCTGGAATGTGTTCTGTGATTGTTTTATTTATTTTATACGTTTTCCTTGGAATGTCTACCTGTGGCCGCTGCCCTGGTTTGGCGGCCTCTTGATTTATGGTGGCTATAAACATTCCAAAGTACATACGTCAGTTAAATAATACCATAATGTTATACAGTTCCAATACTGTTATAAATGTGCCGACGGTGCAGAATAAAAAGATTTGGCATTTTCTGTGCCTCCACCCCAACCCACATCCCTTCCTGCTGCCTGCCCTGTGATGACTTTGGAAGCCGATGGCTCAGTGGAAAGAGGGCAGACTTCTAAAGTTCAGTCCTGGAGTGGCCTCACCACCTCCCAGCCCCACCCTCCAGAAAATGTTCCTGTTTTCTTCAGTCCTGGTGCCCAGATACACACCTCTACAAAGCATATTTGAGGGCAGCCAAGACTGCTCACTGGGGAAAGGCTCTTGCTGAGCTGCACAAACCTGGAGACCTCAGTGTGACTCCTGGGACCTGCATAAAGGTGACAAGTCAGAGCTGACTTCACAGGGTTGTTCACCGCCCCACCCATGAGCATGCCATGGCATACATTCACATGAACACACACGCACACATACACACACAAAACACACACAAGTACACACACAAAATGCATATGCACAGTACACACACACACACACACACACATACAAATGCATACACACACACACACACACACACACACACACACACACACACACACACCGATACCCATAATGATGTTTTCAAAAGATGTGTGAAGTTGAGGCTGGTGGTTTCTCAGGAGGCAGAGGAAGGAGTGGTCTCAGGAATGCTATGAGACTATTAGTGGTGAATTTTGCCTGTCATCTTAGCACTAAGGAGGCAGAGGCAAGAGGACTGGAAGATCAAAGTCATTCTTAGTTAAATGGAGAATTTGAAGCCATCCTGGGATACATGAGACTCTGAACGGAAAACAAATTAAATGAAAACGTGAATGAGGCTTGGGAGTGTAGTTCCGTGGTGGAGTGCTTGGGTTGCTTGAGCCAGGCCCCGGGTTAAATCTTCTGTAAGCTGTGTGGTGGCAGAAGCAGCAGCATGGATTGTGTTGTTGGAGAGACTTTGCTTCCCACAGGCATTTGCATTCTCTTTCCATTGAAATCCACATTTGTTCACTCTCAGGGCTCTCCTGGGACACATAAAGCTCCAAGGCGGCAGCAGGAAGTACCCTGGGAGATGACCTCCATCTCTTCCCCAATACAGACAGACAGACAGACAGACAGACAGACAGACAGACAGGTTTGTTTTTCCTGAAAGATGGGAAGGAAGAAAACCTATCTGTGGACCCAGTGCTTTGGAGAGATTATCAGGTTACCAGAAAACCCACATATCATTCCACAGGCAACGAGAGTCCCAACAGGTCACTTCACAGAAAACACAAAATATTCAAAAGCTGCCACTGGTAAGGTAGTGAAAGAAAGACTTTATTTAAGACTGGTCAGAGTAGAAAAGACCCCACCGATAGAGTACACTTCAAGAACAGCAGGAAGGCTTCCACACATGAACAGTTGGTTTGCAGGCTTAGCTTATAGGGCCTTTTATTTGGGAGTTATCTCCCTTGTAGGTTTGGTTCACCCAGCAGTCCTGGCCCAGAAAATGAGGGCAGTCCTGAGTGGTTGATGCTTAGCTCTGAACTGGGCTGCAATGCTGTCGAATCAACGTTGGTTTATGGTTTGGCAGGGCACAGTCAGTCTTCAGGTCTGGTGACCACGAAGCCATGATGTTTCTGTATGAAGTTGTGAAGGATGCGTCCTTGGCTCGTCTCATTTGGGGTGAAGTTCTGGCGACAGATCTGTTCCCTTTTAGTTTGTCATTCCTGGCCTTCTCTTTGCACCATGACTCAGGAGCCATCAAAGTCAATAGTTGGTGAATTTCCAAAGTTGGTGTTGTTACCTAATTCTGTAGGCCCAGAACATGGAGAAGTCCAGGCAGGAGAACGAGGACCAACTGTGCAAGGTCAGAAAGTCAAGCCCAGAAACCCAACAGTTTAGGTTCTCTCTTATGTACATCCCAGCTAAAAATCTTTTGTGTTTCACTTGAACCACACAGAAGCCAGGAAACTAGAAAGGGGCCTTTTAGGAAGAGAGGGAAGGAATGGAGCGAGGGGAGAGTAAATTCTGTGTAAAATGAAAGTAGAGAGCTGCAAAATGAAGAGGCAGGAAGGTTTAAGCAGGGCAAGGGTGTGGGGTGTGGAGGAAACGGAGAGACTGGGAGGGCTAGCCCAAAGAAAGGGGGCATGAAAAGCCATTTGGACAAAAACCTAATGACTCACGAACCAACATAAGACAATAACAGTTGGAGGAATAGTAGAGCAGATGTGGAATGAAAGAAGGGAGAAGAGCAAGAGTTAAAGGGTTAAGTGGCGTGGGAGGGGGAGGGGAGGAAGATGGGTGGTGGTAATGGGTGGGTTAGCCAAAACTAGAGCTGTGTAAAAAAGCCCCACGGAAGCTCACTGTTTACTAAGATAACTTAAAAAAAGAAAAGAAAAGGAGTTCAAATGGAATTACCCTGCAGGGGTGGACAATGTCATTTACAGAAGACATGGGTTATTAAATGAAAACCGCAGTACAAGGCACGGGCGAGCACCTCGTGAGTTATTGGTCATGAGGTCACAGAGGTTGCCAGAACAAGTCAGGCTATTGCCATTACCCTTTGTTATCCACGTAATTACAGGATAAAACCCTGAAGACACCACGCACTTTGGCTGCAAGACATAGAGAAATTATAGGGCTGGAGAAATGGCTCGGTGGTTAAAAGTACTGAATGTTTTTCCAGAAGACCCGGATTAAATTTCCAGCACCGACTCAGTGGCTCACAGTATCTCCAGTTCCAGGGGACACAATGTCTGCCACCAGTCTAGAGGCAGTGAGACCTGGGAGAAGAGAGTCTATGAATGAGATAGACTAAAGTCTCAAGCAATAGCCAACTTTATTCAGACCATCAGACAATTTATACTTGGAGGGTTAAGGAAGGTCACATGAGTGGTATCCACATGAGGTCCAGGCAGTTAACATTCTGAATAACAACAGCAAGGGGCAATGGGTAAACCCACTCCCATCTACTACACCCAGGAGGGGCAAGAAAACATGTTCTGAGGACACCCCATGTTTTGAAGAAGCAGAGGTCACAAGACTCTTGTCCTGTTTTCTTGGAATGTTCTCACAAGTAGTCAGAATTTTCCTCATGAAGCTCCATTCCTGGACCATGTTGCGACAAACTCCCTCCTCTGGCCTCTGAAGGCCCCAAGCAGGCACACACAAGGTACACAGACACATGGAGGTAAAACACCTATGTATATAAATTAAATTAAATTAAATTAAATTAAATTAAACTGAATGAAGACATGGAGAAATCAATCTCAAACAAACGAAGAAACTTCATAACTTTCGTAGTTGCAGAAGGTGCTGTGCTAAGGCTAGAAGAGGGATCAGTAGCTTCACCCACCACTGGCCTGTGCGCTCCAATTTTCACACGCTCTGCACGATGAGAGCACAAGCCGGGGACAGTGGCACAGCCGCTATGAGGTAACTGAGCAATCTCAGATTGCATTTAAGGCCTACTCCACGGGTGGAGATTTCAGGCCTGGTATTGCGCCCACAGTCAAAGCCTCCCGGGGCAGAGCCTGCTATTGTTATCTTGATCAAGGGAATGCTGTCTAATTGCCCTCTAAATATTTATGATTATACCAGTACCCTTGTGCTGTTCCCAACCTTGTTCAGAAAATCCTTCTTGTAGTTGACAGCAGTGATGGAGAGATGTCAAAGCACTAAGAGCAAGAGACTGAGTTCTCAACCCGTACTGGGGCATTTTTATGAAACCAACACCACCAAGGCTCAGGGAACATGGAGGAAAGGGAGATAAAAAGACAGTAAAAGCCAGAAAAAAAGAGGAGTCCTGGGAAGTGCTGACTCCCAGACTTGATCAGACTGTGGTCATCATAAATTCAGCATAGCTGTGGTCACCTCAACATGGCCAGCACAAGAGACAGCTAGCCAAAACCTCAGGATATGGGGAATGTGGTCTTAGGGCCCCAACACATCCTAAGACGACACTGGCAAGAGATGGTTTCAGGGCCAGGGGAGGAATCTTTGGGGGTAATGTGGTCTCTGGTGTGTTTCCCATCCTCAAGTGAAGCCATAAGGACAACATTAAGTAGACTCAGTGTATTATGAAACAACAATACAACAAAAAACAAAACTCTCACTACCACCACCTCCAGCATCAACAAAGACAAAAATAACTAGTTAAAAACAAAACAAGAATACTCTACCTTTCTCCAGTAGAGTGGCTCTTGGCCCTTACTGTCTTGATCAATAAAGTTTTATTGGGACAGACACATTCATTTGCTTATGTCTGAGTTGTATGCATGGTTATTTCAGGTTCCAACAGTGGGCCTAGCATGTTCTATAGACAAGCCACTTCATGATGACATGAAAGCAATAAACACTTGAGAGAAATCATGCTTTAAATTTCAGGTTTTGTTTTTTGTTTTGTTTTGTTTTTGGTCTTTTTCCAAACTAGCAATATGAGGTGAATTTTCCCTCTGGTGATGGATGAGGAAGGTCTTGGAGTGACTGCAGCTCCCTCTGTCCATGTGATCCCAAAACAACCTACACCTGCCATGACCCCAGGCATTGGGACATCTAATTGCAGTTATCAAAAAAATGTCCATCTTTGTCCCCTGCTTCTACTTTAGCGCCGTTCTCCCTGCCCTCGATGCTCTGCTTAACATTTTATGCTGTGCGTGGGCCTGGGCTCCCACATTTAGAGGATCTGAAGCCTCTCTACCGAAGCACGGGCACTGGCAGCGCTGTCAGGACATGACTGGAAGGTGTCCCTGAGCTCTGGTCCCTCTCTGATCCCAGGTGGAGCCTCTGGGACTGCCTGGGGCTGCTCTTCTGCTCCTGTTTGCACCTGCCTCATGGCAGCAGGCAGTACTCCAAGAAACAAAGATTTGCTCCCCAGGAAGGTGCCCGAGGAAGGAAGGCTCACCCAGGACATAAACAATGTGTGCGGCCGCGTGTTCCTCCATTGCCCAGCTCAGCCAGGCCTGTTTGAGTCACCTCTCAAATGGTTTATGAATCCTTGTGTGTCACCATGTCCTTCCCCTCTGCTGGCCCCCTTCCCATGCTGAATGACTAGCAGTGTTCTAATTGGCTTATTTCAAGTACATTCTCTCACCTTTTCCTCCTGCCATTATTCCTATTATCCACCTATTCTAGCATCAATCAATATACATAGACACACACATCTATCCATGCATACATCATACATGCATACATCATACATAAACACACATGCATAATACTTACACCTTTCCTTCCAAATATATTCAACTTGGTCAGAGAAGCTTTTTTGTGGTTGGTGGCAATCAACGGCAGATACCTAAGTGATCCAATTGCTGAGAACAAGAGACTGAGTGTTCTTCCCTACCAGGGACATCCTTGGCATCTCACCACCACTAAGCCTAAGGGAATATCCAGGAAAGAGAGTGGACAGCAGTCAAAGCCCCCAAATAGGCAGATGCTGTGAGTGCTGTCTTCAGGATATAAACATGGCATTGCATGCATGAACACACAGCTGTGGGGGTTGCCTACACAGGAGCTAACCAAAATGAATCCAGCTAAAATAATCTCACCATAAGTGGGATAGATGATCTCCAGGCTCCACCTCACACTGAAGAAATATTGGCATGGATAGCTCTTGTGTGAGAGAGAATCATTGTTTCTAAGGGTGTGGCCACTGATGGGTTTCCCAAGATCCAATGGATAGCCCTTCACCCATGCACATATGGGCAGAATTGCAATAAAACATAATGGCAATAAAACAAAAACAACAACAAATTTTCACTAGCGCTACCTCCAGCAACAACAAAGAGAAAAACTAATTACAAGAAGCAACTTTCATTTTCCCTTAGAGAAGGATTTGGCTCTTACTGTCTTGATCAATAAAGTTTTATTGGGACAGACACATTCATTTGCTTATGTCTGAGTTGTATGCATGGTTATTTCAGGTTCCAACAGTGGGCCTAGCATGTTCTATAGACAAGCCACTTCATGATGACATGAAAGCAATAAACACTTGAGAGAAATCATGCTTTAAATTTCAGGTTTTGTTTTTTGTTTTGTTTTGTTTTTGGTCTTTTTCCAAACTAGCAATATGAGGTGAATTTTCCCTCTGGTGATGGATGAGGAAGGTCTTGGAGTGACTGCAGCTCCCTCTGTCCATGTGATCCCAAAACAACCTACACCTGCCATGACCCCAGGCATTGGGACATCTAATTGCAGTTATCAAAAAAATGTCCATCTTTGTCCCCTGCTTCTACTTTAGCGCCGTTCTCCCTGCCCTCGATGCTCTGCTTAACATTTTATGCTGTGCGTGGGCCTGGGCTCCCACATTTAGAGGATCTGAAGCCTCTCTACCGAAGCACGGGCACTGGCAGCGCTGTCAGGACATGACTGGAAGGTGTCCCTGAGCTCTGGTCCCTCTCTGATCCCAGGTGGAGCCTCTGGGACTGCCTGGGGCTGCTCTTCTGCTCCTGTTTGCACCTGCCTCATGGCAGCAGGCAGTACTCCAAGAAACAAAGATTTGCTCCCCAGGAAGGTGCCCGAGGAAGGAAGGCTCACCCAGGACATAAACAATGTGTGCGGCCGCGTGTTCCTCCATTGCCCAGCTCAGCCAGGCCTATTTGAGTCACCTCTCAGATGGTTTATGAATCCTTGTGTGTCACCATGTCCCTCCCCTCTGCTGGCCCCCTTCCCATAATGAATGACTAATATTGTCCTGTCTTTAATGTCCATCCTTTCCTCTTCCCACCTGACCTTTACCCCACTGTCTACGGATTCACTCCTCCATTTCCATCTGTCTCCAGTCATCATCTAACCATTGACATGTTCACCTTCCATCTTGTCTTCCATCTGTCCGCCGTCCCTTTATCCTGCCCCCTCCCCTATACTTCTTGCATCCCTCCATTTCTTTATTTTTATACATCTCACCACGCACCTATTCGTTTATCTACTCACTCAACAAAAGTTTATCGGCTTCTGTGGGGCATGAGCTATTCTTAGTACATAAAAGGCAGAGGAGTCTGCCTCTAAACAAACTAGTTTTGAAATGCCCCGGGAAGGGAAAGAAATAGGCTCTTTATTTAGACAATGATATCAAGAGTCCACACTGAGAAGGTTTAGTTCAGCAACGTGTCTCTCTGGGAAGGTGCTGGATGCATGATTAGATTATCTACACAATTCTAGGCCATACTGGGGGAGGCTGGGAGTCAGGGGTGCACCATTAAATGTTGCAAGCTTTCTTGTGGGACTGTGTTTGGATCACCAGGCCCAAATAATGACACAGAGACTTCCTATTAATTATGAAAGTTTGGCCTTAGCTTAGGCTTGTCCCCAAGTAGCTCTTATAACTCAATTTTGCTTCTCTTCGTCTACACTCTGCTGCACGGCTTTTCCCTTTGCTCAGTACAGCATGTCTGGCTTGTACCAAGTCTGCTGGCAAAACTGCACACCTAGATTTCTCTTCCCAGTTTCTTTCTCTCTGCTCAGAAGTCCCTCCTATCCTCTCCTGACTAGCTATTGACCATTTGCTCTTTATTTTTTTAAAAAATATTTTTAATTTATTAATTTATTTTTTATATTCCAATCCCAGTTCCCCCTCCCTCCTCTCCTCCTGCTCCCCTCACTCCCTCCCAACTGTTCTTCAGAAAAGGTAAGGTCGCCCTCAGGAAGTCTACTAAGTCTATCCTGTCATCTCCTTGAGGCAGGACCAAAGCACTCCCCTACCCCCACCCCCACTCCCAAGTCTAGGCTGGGCAAGGTATCTCTCCATAGAGAATGGGCTCCACTAACTCAGTTTGTTGCATTAGAGTTAGATCTTGGACCCACTGCCAGTGGCCTCATATATTGTCCCAGCTGCACCATTGTCACCTATATTAAGGGAGATTCCCCATTTGTGAGACCTGAGTCAGTGATCTCTCACTAGCTCGGGTCAGCTGATTCTGTGGGTTTCCCCATCACGGTCTTGACTCCTTTGTTCATATTTTTGCTCCTCCCTCACTTCAATTGTACTCCACGAGCTTGGCCCTTTGGTTAGTTGTGGATTTCTGCATCTGCTTCCATCTGTTTCTGGAACAGGGTTCTAGCTTCTCTGGGGTTGTGGATTGTAGGCTGGGTATCTTTTGCTTTATGTCTGGTATCCACTTATGAGTGAGTACATACCATGTTTGTCTTTCTAGGTCTGCGTTACCTAACTCAGGATGTTTTTTTTTTTTTTTTTTTTTTTTTTTTGTGTGTGTGTGTTTTTCTAGTTCTGTCCATTTGCCTGCAATTTTAGGATGTCATTGTTTCTTTCTGCTGAGTAGTACCCCATTGTGCAAATATACCACATTTTCTTCATCCATTCTTCAGTTGAGGGGCATCTAGGTTGTTTCCAAGATCTGGCTGTTACAAATAATGTTCATTCTGCTCTTTATTAAGCCAACCAGAAAGCACCTTGGCAAAGACATACCCAGAGTACAAAAAGATTATCCCCCAACAATCAGAATTATGTTACTTTGAAACAAAGCAGGACTGAGGTGTGGTCAGTTACTTCCCATAATTAGCAGAGGGGGGTTAGGATGTGAGGAGGGAGGGCAAGGGAGGGGAGGCTGTGGGGGGTTGACAGGAGTCAGTTTGGGAGACCGAGGTTAAATGATCAAATGTCTAAGGGGAATACAGGATTTGAGAGAAATAATTAGCAGTCTTTCCTTCTGTGGTAGTTCTGTGTGTATGTGTGTGTGTGTGTGTGTGTGTGTGTGTGTGTGTGTGTGACTATGTGTGCGTATGTGAGTGTATGTCTGTATGTGTGTGTGTTGTGTGTATATGTATATGTGTATGTATGTGTGTGTGTATGTTGTGTATATGTGTATGTGTGTGTGACTATGTGTGTGTATGTGAGTGTATGTCTGTATGTATGTGTATTGTGTGTATATGTATATGTGTATGTATGGGTGTGTGTGTTTGTGTGTGTGTGTGTGTGTGTGTGTGTGTGTGTGACTATGTGTGTGTATGTGAGTGTATGTCTGTCTGTATGTGTATTGTGTGTATATGTATATGTGTGTGTGTGTGTGACTATGTGTGTGTATGTGAGTGTATGTCTGTCTGTATGTGTATTGTGTGTATATGTATATGTGTGTGTGTGTGTGACTATGTGTGTGTATGTGAGTGTATGTCTGTCTGTATGTGTATTGTGTGTATATGTATATGTGTATGTATGGGTGTGTGTGTGTGTGTGTGACTATGTGTGTGTATGTGAGTGTATGTCTGTCTGTATGTGTATTGTGTGTATATGTATATGTGTATGTATGGGTGTGTGTGTGTGTGTGTGTGTGTGTGTGTGTGTGTGTGTACACATGTGCATGAATGCCATCTCTTGAGTATGGGGAGTCATTGCCTGTTTCTCAAATGGGTATGGACATACATCTTTGAACTCTCCCCACAGAGCTTGGGCCTCCAGAATCTGAATTTACCACAGAGGTACCTGAACTCAGGACTGTGGCTGTCTCTTCCTCTATTGGAGACTGCGGTGGCCATGGACCAGTCTGCTGATCTCCAGCCCCAGTAACCAGCACATGGCCAGCACTTAGCAGTTACTGGGCAAGAGCTTCCCATAGGTAGGATTGCATGCCAGTCAGAGTGGTTAAGGTCCTCTCTATGACGTCTCAGAAGACCTGTTCTCTGAGCTCATGCTTCACTCCCATCCTGCTTTGTAGACTGGAGTAGCTGCTCCCCTCAGCTCTCGCCTCGCCTGGGTGGACTGTCTCTGTCTGCATCAGTTCTCCAAGGCTGTCCAAAGAGCCTCATGAACTCAATATTCACAAATGGCTCCTGGGACCTGCAGGCTGGTACTGAGTGTCACAACTAATTGCCTCGCGGTCTGGGCTTTTCCATCAGCATCAGCAGGACGGGCAGTGTCTTGATGAAAACTCCCAAGTCCCAGGGGGTCAGTCCCATGGCTCCTGAGCAGGTCTCTTGGGGATCTGGGTGACTATGGCCAGTGTGGTTGAAATCGAAGACATGAGAATCCAATTTTCTACTGCTTCTACATCCAGCTTTGCCATTAAGGGAGAGGCCATGTTGACTTGTAGCCTTGTGGAGTGGGGACAACACAATGTATACCACTAAGAGACTCACAGGGCCACACTCTGATCAAAGGCAGCTTGGATCTGAGAGGGCTTTGGAATCAGGGTCTCTCCAGGTATCCTGGGGGCTGTTGGGTAAGCACTGCTTTTCCCTATTCTGGGGTATAAGAAATTGTTTGGGGGGGGGTCAACAAAATGACTCAGGAGGTAAATGCTTTTTCCCCAAGCCTGATGACTTGAGTTTGATCCCCAGGTCTCACAGGGTGGAAGGAAGAAACCATCTCTCCCACAGGTTGTCCTCAACCAGACCAAGGGTGCAGAATAAGCCACCCCAGAGACAGATTCTCCCCCGCCACTCAACAAAGACCACAAAACAGAGGCTGAAGCTTTAACCTTGCCTTCTAGTTGCTTCTGTGGCCACAGTAAAACATGGCTGTGATTCCCTCCCAGAGGCTGGAAACAAGACTTGACCCCTCGCCCCCTGCATGACTTAACCCACATGGCTTATGTTCCCAAAGAGGCCAAACTGTGCATGCATGCCAACCAGGGCTGGATGAGCCGAGGCTCAGTCCTGCAGGACTGGCTGCAGGAGATGAGTAAAGACAGAAGGGTGTACCTGTGTGTGCCAGGTACCTGAGAAGATGAGGGGCAGATTGCACAGAGTGCTTTTCCAGCCTATGGGCTTATAGAAGAGAACCAGAACCAGCACCACCAGCCTATATGAAAGCAACCATACAACAAGTCCCCTGGAAACCCTACAGGTACCTCACCGCCTCTAGGCTCAGAACCCAGAAGCAAAGGACACAGGAACCTGTTTTCAAGCTTATGTGTGCCAGCCTCATGGATTCCAGAGCAAGAAAAGGAAGGGTGAAAAGGGTCTGTGAGCTTTCAGGGCGTGTCTAGCTCAGGTCACTCCCAGTGTTTCAACATCTATTCTAAGGGACCAGACAGGTAACAGCCAAGAGGCAGACAGGTACTTGAAGCACAGAGTGAGGTGTGGAGAGAATTGATTGCTTCTGCCTGGAGGTGAAAGGACCCCTGGTAACCAGATTTTTCTGGCTGTGATGGTTAATCTTCTCTGTCAACTTGACTAGATTAAGAATCACCATGGAAACACACCTTCAGATAAATCTAAGAGAATGGATGTTTCCAGACATGTTTAACTGGGGAGGAGGATGCCACTCTGATGTGGATGACATCTTTCCAGGGGCTGAATGAAAGTGAGAAGGCAAACTGAGCACCAGAGTCCACTCTTTACTGTTTCTTGACCGAAGATGCAATGTGACTAGAGGCCTCAGATCCTGCTGTCATGCCTTACCCACCCTGCTACACCATGAGCCAAAATAAAGCCTCCACTTGCTGAGGCCCCATTGTCGGGGGTCTTACCATAGCACCCGGACAAGTAGCAGATGCACTTGGGTCTTAACAAAAGCTAGAAGCTGAGGTTTTCACAAACTACCTCTTGAATTCACGTTGTCTTAGTGGAGTGAAAGTAAACGAAACCAAGGCAAGATCAGGGCCTTTTCTGAGGACTGGACATAGCTCCAGGGTCAGGGTTGGAGGCCTTGGTCTACTGGAGCTGAGAATGAAGGAGCTGGCTTGTCTCTGTGGTCTTTGTGCCCAGCACACCCTCAAACTGCCCTGTGTCCCTGTGCCGTCTATGGGTCCCCTTGACAGTTTGTCCACTTGCTTCCTGGCTCCTTCCTCCTTTCCTGGGCCTAGACTCACACCTATCCCCTCGTCCTCCTCAAAGCAGGGCAGAGACCCCATAGCGGAGGCTATAGGTCAGAACTGCTGCAGGGCCCTCAGAAGGTGGGGTTGGTGTCATGACTCTCAGTACTCACAGTACCCACCTTTGCAGAATCTTCATCCATATTTTACTAATGAGGAGAGCAAAATGTGCCATGTTCCCAGAGGACAGCCAGGGCTCCTTGCTGTGGGAAGTCATAACTACACGAACAGATATTCAAGACCTCTTCTCCTAGCTGGAAGCCTGGGTCCTCCTGACCTGCCGTGTCTCAGTTAAGTCCCCCTGTAACTATGATAAAATACTCTGACAAAAGCTATGCAGGGAGAAAGGGCTTATTTGGCTCGCAATTCCGGTTTACAGTTCCTTGTTGCAGGGAAGTGAAGGCAATGGCATGTGAAGCCGCTGTCCCATCCCAGAGGGCAGTAAGTTAATGCAGGCATGCTTGTGTTTGGCTTGATTTCTCTACCTTTGTGTAGTCCAGGATACCTTCTTAGGGAATGATGACACCCACAGTGGGCAGATCCTCCCACTTAAATGACTGTAACCAAGATAATACCTCATGCACCTGGATAGTCCCTCAGTCTAGGTTATGTCAAGTTGAAGAAGGTTTTTCCTAGCCATCACATCTGGAAAGATATCCCTGACTTTCAGGCAGGTTGGGTTGGGTGGGTTCTCTAGGTATTCCGGACACCAGAACCTTCTGTGCTGTACTTCTCTTTACTTCCTTTTCCTGTTCTCCCCTTGTGTGTGTGTGTGGGGGTGCAGTCCACGCTGAACTAAACTCGGAGCCTGTCTTGCCCACAAATCTACCTCCAGCTTATGCATGCCCCTGTTACAGACTACAGAAAGCTCATCTTCACTTCTGCATGTTGTCTGTGTTTGCAGGCACAGTACTAAATACTTCCCACTGGTGTTTATCTAATTATCACCCTGTTCCCATTTATTCTTGAGGAGCTTGCCAGAGGGCAGGGAGCTGGTCAGATGGGCAAAGAGGTTGCAGTCTGGCTCCGCCTGTTTCTGAAGCTGCTGCCCTCAGTTCTAACTCTCCCCGAGGACCCCATGGCAGGCAGGGCACACTAGAGTGACAGTAAATACTCTGAGCTTTGTGGGCTGTGACGCTTGTTGCAGCTTCATAACTCTGCTGCTTAGGGCCTGACACAGCCACATGGTTGTGTTCCAAGGATACTTTATTTATAAACTCAAGTGACAGTGGGATTTGGTGTGTGGGCCATTGTTTATGGCCTCTGTGTCTGCTGTTGAACAAAAGATACCACCACACTGCAAGATGTCCTGAAACATGAAAACCCACACCTTAGATCAACGAGATTTGGTATTTGTTGAGTGGATGGATGAGGAGGCAAATGGCAGACTCTGGTCATACGGGAGCGTTTAGGGACAAGATGGACTCTCCCAGTGAGCTCCATCAGGATCCTCAGGGCATAGCCCCTTCCCTCAGACTCGGAAAATCAAGCGTTTGTTCCTGGCCAACCAGTCTCCATGATTCCTACAGGTAAGAGGTGCCTGGTTAATGACCCTGAGCAGGATGGAGGAGCCATGTCTCTCAGTCTAGGCAAGCACACCAAGGACAGCTGTTTACTTCAATTCCATCACAGCGACTAAGGAAAGGGATACTATGAACTCCTGGCTGTTGCCTTCAGGGAGCTTCACAACATCCAATCTTCTAAACCACCCAGATGTAAAGCTGGTTCAAGAACTCCGAGGCACCAGACCCTCCTGTCCCCACAGAGACTACCCAGGTCAGCCATGCAGAATTTCACAGACTGGAGCTACTCAGTGCTTCATTGGTACTCCAAGTCAGAGCCTAGTTAATGCCTTCTATAAAGAGCCTTATTACATCGAACTCGGTGTATTATATTCTCCACCGCACATCAGCTACGTGCGTGCACAGACTTCTCCCTGTGTCCCTGGGCCAATAAATTAGATTTAGATTACAAGGGAAGCAAGGCGGCCCAATGCGTGAATACCTGCCGGCCGCTGCTGACTGAGATGTCTTGATTTAGACAGCTAAATGGCCCAGTGAAGAGGCCGGGAGGGCGCAGGCTGCACAGACAAGCCTCATGACTTAGGTGAGCTGGCTTCACCTTGAGCAAGCTGGCCAGCCAGTCGCATATGCTGGGCTAATGGGCAACTCAGATCCAATGTCATGCTCATTTCCCACAGCCAAACCGTCCCCAGTTACTGGCCATCGATACCAGTTGAACAATATGGTCTGACTTTGGAGACTTCCAATTTGGGGTATTGCTATATTCCAAATGTCTCTGTGGGATAAGGGACCAGGGACAGCAATGTTCAACCTGAATTACTGCTACATCATTGCCTGGGTGGAACACTGGGAGGATTGTGACCAGTGAGTGGTTTGTCTCTGGATCACAGAGGAGATGGGGGATGGCTCTAGAACTGACTGACATCAGGACTCCCCAGTGGAGGTCAACTTCGCACATTTTAGGGCAAGCTCAGAATCCTGGGGTCCTGTGAGACCCCCAGGAAACTTGGGGTGTCCATTGTGGGCTCCTGGATGTGCCTTGACTGTGCAGAGAATTTCACTGAGCTCCATACTGAAAGCTTCTGTGGCTGTGTGCCATCTCTGTAGGGGTTACCCTGGTGCAGGGGGTAGCCTGGTGCAGGAGCTAGCCTGGCGCAGGCTGACAGACAGAATAAACCAGCTAAAGACATAACAGAAAGAAGAATGGGAAGGAAAGAGGTTTCCAGAAAGAGTCGGATAATATGTTAGCAACTTCAGGAGAAGGAAGGAGACAGTAGTAAAAGGACCCAGAGACCCCTCCCCTATTCTGCATCTCTGCACCCCTACCATAAAAGCAGCCTTTGACCTTTGCTCAGTCATGTGCACTCTCTACTACAACGGCCCTGCCATGGAACCAAAGACCACGAGTCTGTCCCTAGAGACCATGTACTGTTTTATAAAGCAAGGTGCTCTGATATGGGGGGGGAGGGGGGGTCTGATTTTTATTTTAAAAGCAGGGTTTCATGTAGCCCAGATTGGCATTGAGCTTGCTTACCTCTGCTTTTGGAGCTGAGGGATTACAGGTGTGCATCACCATACCGGGTTTGTGCAATGCCGAGTGTTGAACCCACAGCTTCCTGCATGCTAGGCAAGCATCTAACAGATGGGTTACACTTTCAGATGTGAAAGAGTTGCATCTTTTTAATTTTCTTTTGTTTATGTTTGTTTTTTGAGACAGGGCCTTAAGTAGCAGAGGCTGGCCTTGAACGCCTGATGGTCCCGCTTCCACCCAAGTGCTGGGGTTACAGCTATGTGCCTGTAGCAGCCTAGAGGACAAGACAGAAAAGGGATGTTGCCTCAAAGCCAGGCCCCACTCAATGTGGCACTCCCTAGTCCTCTTCCCTGTTAACTGAGGAGAGCTCCTGCTAATAGGCTTGTCACCTGTGCCCCAGGAGGGGACAATGGTCCTGTTTCCCAGCAGACTATTATTGGTCATGTGATTCCTAGCTGGCCCTCTTTGGGAAGAAGGAGGCTGGGGTGAGCCAATGGGGGGACACAGGAGAGTGTGCCAGTGACTGTGTAAATGGCTGTGTAAAATGGCTGTGAATCTGTGCACACTTGCCCACCACGCACACACATAGAGAGAAAGGTGACAGGGGTGCTGCGGTGAGGTGGGGCGGCTGAGCAAGCTTCTGTGGGAGCAGAGAGAGGAAAGAGGGGTGCCTCCAAGGGGCCCCGGCAGCCTGCAGGGTTTTGGTAAAGGGCAGAACAGGGAGGCAGAGAGCTGGGGAGGGATGACTCAACCAGCCTGCTCTGTTCTCACAGCAGGAGAACCCAACTCAGTAGGCACAGGCTACAAGAAGGGCCCTGATTAGCTTTTTAATGAGGATGTGTGAACAGTGATTCATTCGCTAGGTCCAGGGCCTCCGGTGATGTCCTCCTGCCATCCAGCTATTCTGGTCTCTGTGCCTCACTGTTCCTGATGGTGGTAATGATGGCCGGCAGAGCCCCCAACACAGCCGTCTTGTTCCTAAAGGTTCCCCTAGAGTCCCACAGTTGACTTTGGTAGGACATCTGGGCCTTGAGCTCACATCTGCAGTCAGGGTCAGGAGTCAGTGTGACCTTGACTGTGTGCTCTAAGAACAAATAGCTATAAAAATGGGGTACTCTGCAGAGGAATGGGGCCTGAGTTCTGGTCACAGTGTCCCCCTATGGGGCTGAGAGGAGAGGCCTGTGTGGGCGGGTCAGGGAGGGGTTCATCATGGAAAATCAAGGGGAACAGGTTGACAGGACAGCTTAGTCCCGTAGCCAGCGTCCTGCCTCTCCCCATGCCGCCAGGTGACTACCTGTGATTCCTGGACCCACTTGGTGTTCTGAGGTGCCTGTTGATGACATCCCTTTCACCTGGGCAGCCAGAATATGGACTCTAAGTCTCGGGACCCGGGGCCCTCCCCCACCCCCATTGCACAGAGTTCTTGGTTTTTCTCTTTCTACTTCACAGCCTCTCCGTTTTATGTGTCGTTTATCGTAAACCACCTCAAATCCTTTTTGGAAGCAGGCAGGGTATAAATTATAAATAGATTTAATTTAAAAAACTCAATAGGGCAGTTTCTCTGTAGGGCTCCCAGCGATCGCTTTGGCTGACATTTCCCTCATTACCTCAGTGAAAGGGGAGGGGGAACGGCCAGGCAGAGCTTAACTCTTGGAGTGCCGAAGCTTGGCAGAGGCCTGAAGACCTTAGACATTATGGCGCAGAATGCCAGTTGTCTTGCTTGTGTCTGGCTCTGTGAGCCTCCAGGGAGTCCATTCCTTCTTGCTGTCACCCTCTCTAACCTGCAGGGTGATTGGCTCAAGGCTCATTTTCTTCCTTTAAAACCGTTTGGGCCTCCTCACACCTCCACAGGGCAGCGAATCAGGTCATAAAACCCTGCAGTGGTGACGACAGCGGTGGCCACAGCTGTGGAGGAGGTGCAGGTCGGCTCAGGAGCCTGCCTGCTTTCACAGGTCCTTGGAGCTGTGTAACATTGCACTCCCAGTCACTGGACTGTAAATGTAGACTGTCAGCTGGGGGTCAAAAGGTGCCTCTGAGGAAGGAGGGCTGTGGTCAGGCTGGGGTGGGGAGAGGAGGGGTGAATGGCTACCTTGCAGATTGCAGACTCAAACACAGCCAGCTGCCCTAGGCTGTATGACCTCAAGTAAGATGGCTGACCTCTGTGAGCTTCAGCCTGTCTGTCTGTTTGGTAGATATAACAACAGTACCTATTGCAGAAGTGGGGGTGACTATTTGGAATTTTTTCTTCTTTTATCCCAATGTAGCCTCAAGCATGATAAGTAGATGAGAATGCCCACGCACTCTGATCTTTCTGCCTCCACCTCCCTCCTGGGATCCTGGGTACCATCGTACCACTTTTATGCATGCATCCTGCATTCCAGGCAGGTACTCTACAGCAGAGTGACATCCCCAGTGACTATTTGAATCATTGAACAGACCCCAAGTGCTCATCCTGATGTCCACACTATTGTAAACACTTAACCCTGTCTCTGCCAGGGCTCTGAGCACATTCCTCTCACAAGGCAGGTCATCTGGGCAGTTTTTACTTCCTCTTCCTTGGCCTCAACTCTGCACCAGTGGAAGCAAAGCCATAGGCTGTTCTGCCTGTCTGTCCCTCTGTCTTTCCACGCTTCCTAATAAATGTTCCCTGCATTAATCTTTGATCTTGGTACGAAATAACAGAATGTCAATGCTGAGACTCATTTCAGGCCAGACTACAGAAAAGAAGAGAATGGAAACAATGTCAGCAAAGGAAAGTAGAGGAAGAAAATGAGCAATGTGGGGGCTGGAGAAATAGTTCCGCAGTTAAGGGCATATACCACTCTTGTCGGGGACCTGAGTTCAGTTCCCAGCACCCAGTGGGAGGCTCACTACCACCTGCAACTCCAGCTCCAGCGGGATTTTGTTGCCTTTGGCTTCCTTGGGCACCTGCACATATACAGTTTAATGAGAGAGGGAGAGAGAGAAAGAGAGAACAAGAAATAACAGAGCAAGGAGTTGCTGGCACAGAGGGTCATCCTTTGATGACATCGACTGTGAGGGTCTGCGTGCTATGAAGTAAAATTGTGTGAAGAGACATTGCAGGCCGAAGGTGGAAAGTGTGAAGACCCTGGAGCAGGAAGGCACTGAGTCTCACAGACTTGGGCCTATAGAATGGATTGGATCAGAGGTAGGGTAGAGGGTGGGAAGGTATGGGACACACAGGCAGGGAAGGTATGGGACACACAGCACCAGGAACACCTGGGCCCCTGGGGACTAATGAGGTTAGATCCCAAGAGGTTTGGGTAGTAGCCTACACAGCTAAGGCAGATGAAGAAGACTCCCAGATCATTCTCAGTCTGGAGCTCCTGGAATGGAACTGTCAATCAGAAGAACGAATGCATGGGATGAGCCGTGGCTGAGACCTCAGTAGCCTGAGGCCCTTTGTGGTCTCATACCATGAGCATCAGTTGATCTGGGCTGGTAAGAGTGCTGGGGCCCAGTCTCCCAGCCTGCTCAGCCCTCAGCTGTGCTTGCTGCCCTGTCCTCAGCCCTAACGGATGGCTAGGGGATGTATTGACGTCATCAGTTTGTGTTCCCATCTGTGCAGAGAGTTTGTACTTTATTAAATATACACACACCTCACATTGTCCGAGGGGAGATTGGTTCTTCTTTCCTGACCTGCCCCAGGCCAGCTGCAGAACCTCACAGTCAGAAAGGAAAATCGATTCACGCCCTGCTCAAGAGACTGCTTCACTTCTCCAGCTCCAGGAAGCTCAAGCCTGGAGAACTTGCTGGGGGGGGGGGTCATCCTTGGTTCTGACCTTAAAGAACTTGCAAATGAGCAGACAGTATTAGCATAAGCAATGAGAGCAGCATTGGGCAGCCTACTGTGGCTTGGAATATTCCTTCTAGAAGCAGAGAGAGGCTTTGAAGGAGGGGGTTGGTGTCTAGACATGTTGGGGTAAGCCACCCGGGAAAGCCACTGAAGCCACCCAGGAAAGCCACTGAAGCCACCCAGGAAAGCCACTGAAGCCACCCGGGAAAGCCATTGAAGCCACCCGGGAAAGCCACTGAAGCCACCCGGGAAAGCCACTGAAGCCACCCTGGAAAGCCACTGAAGCCACCCGGGAAAGCCACTGAAGCCACCCTGGAAAGCCACTGAAGCCACCCGGGAAAGCCACTGAAGCCACCCTGGAAAGCCACTGAAGCCACCCGGGAAAGCCACTGAAGCCACCCTGGAAAGCCACTGAAGCCACCCGGGAAAGCCACTGAAGCCACCCTGGAAAGCCACTGAAGCCACCCGGGAAAGCCACTGAAGCCACCCTGGAAAGCCACTGAAGCCACCCGGGAAAGCCACTGAAGCCACCCTGGAAAGCCACTGAAGCCACCCGGGAAAGCCACTGAAGCCACCCTGGAAAGCCACTGAAGCCACCCGGGAAAGCCACTGAAGCCACCCTGGAAAGCCACTGAAGCCACCCGGGAAAGCCACTGAAGCCACCCTGGAAAGCCACTGAAGCCACCCGGGAAAGCCACTGAAGCCACCCTGGAAAGCCACTGAAGCCACCCTGGAAAGCCACTGAAGCCACCCAGGAAAGCCACTGAAGCCACCCGGGAAAGCCACTGAAGCCACCCTGGAAAGCCACTGAAGCCACCCTGGAAAGCCACCATTTCTCAGGACTTGTCAGAGCCTGGGTTTTATGTGTGCACAGTGAAGCTCCAAGAGAGGGAACATGGGAGACAGCATGTGGCCCATTTGTTGAACTAGAGTTTGTTGTTTTCCTGTCTCACCCGGAGGAACACCCCCTTCAGCCCTGGCACACAGAGCACACTTCAGATGATGGCAGGGATGGGCACCCGGAGAACCCCCATCTCTAGGTCACATAGAGAGGAAGTGGGAGGTAATCAAATTTCACATGGAGCCTATGCACCCAAAGTCCTTCTGTGAGGGCGTGGCGCCCTCATGGTCAGTGTCACCCCCTCCCAGCAGTGCTCAGGGCATCCTCGTATCTCTATCTCAACACCAGGTATGTTGGGAGCCAAAGATCTCAGGTCTTAGCATGAGATCCTAGGCCATGCTTGGCAGGCCACATAGTTAACCTTGACATAGCAGCTCCTTAGAACCTCAGCTCAAGAAAAGAAACAACCTGACCCAGTCCTCCACCCACAGGCTCAGTCACCTAGGCAACCGTTCCTGGACCTTTTATTCATGAACTCTTTACCCTGCCAAACATCCTCTTTGTGGCTTCCTAATATCCTGCCTATACCAACACCTGTGCACAAACAACCCATTCTACCCCTCTCCATATCCTGCTCTACTGACTATATAAGCTAGCCTGAGAAAAATAAAGTTTGCCACTTGATCAGAATCCTGTCTTGTGGTCATTCTTTCTGTGTCTCTTGTCCCCATTCCCTGTCCAGATTGATATTCTGCAGGTCGGGACACAGGTAGATACTTGTTGAGTGAAGTATGGCCCCTGGAAAATCCCAGTCCTTCCCCAGGTCTGCAGTGTGGCTGAGACCTCACATAAATGCCCCCTTTGAACTAGCCTTGGGCCTTCCTGGTCAGCCTACTCTATATCCAGTGTAGATGGAGACAGGAGCAGAAACAGACAAATGCTTTCCAGGCTTTCAGGCATCACCGATAAAGCATTGGCTATCCACAAAATATAAATCAAAGGCACCTTGATTCCCACACAGGCACATACTGTGTTCTCAGTTTCACTACACACATGAACATGTCACCATAGTTTCCACTCATTGGGTCCCTGGGTCCCCACTTAACCTTGTGAGTGGGTGGTGGGCCCTGAGTAACAGAAGCAGGTAGATGCCAGACAGCCCCATCCTGGAAGCTGTCTCTTCCTCTAAGCAAAATGGAAGTCTGTCTGCATTGGATGCTCTTCCTGTTGTCTGCATTGGTTTCACTTCCTGTTGTCTGTATTGGTTGCTCTTCCTGTTGTCTGCTTTGGATGCTCTTCCTGTTATCTACATTGGTTTCACTTCCTGTTGTCTGTATTGGCTGCACTTCCTGTTATATGCATTGGCTGCACTTCCTGTTGTTCTGATAAAATACTTGACCAAAGCCACCAAAGGGAGGAAGGGTTTACTTGGACTAGTTTGAGGGCATTGTCCATCATGGCAGTGAAGGCACAGCAGCTGGGATGTGGGACCGCTGGTGGCCGTTGGTCCCACTGACACACTGTCAGGACACACAGACAGATGAATGTTGGTTTAGCTCGATTTCTCCTTTTTATCTGCCAGGGAGTTAGGAACGGTCCTCAGCTTCAGTTAACCCAATCCAGAGACCCCTGTGCAGACATGCCCAAGTGATTCTGGTTAAGCTGGCAGTCCTTAGTAACCACCACACTGTCCAAAAGATGAATGCCACACTGACAGGAGAGATGGTTCAGCAGGTAAAGGGACTTGCTCTGTTCATAGCTGGAAGGAGAGAACTGGTGCTGCAAAGCTGTCCTCTGGCTCTGCACATGTCCTATGGCATTTGTGCTCACACGTACACACTATGCATACACACACAACAGTAATGGTTTTATAAGTAAAAACTTTTTAAAATTAAAAATAAAGAAAAAGATAATGAGCTTCTGTAACAAGCTCCATACTCAGGGACCATGAATGATAGCCACCACGTTACATTGACTTCTCTTCCATACAGTGAAAGCCTGTCTCAGAACTCTAGGCGGGGGTGGGGGGTTGGGGGGTGGAGACGTGTGGGGGGGTGGAGGGGTGTGGGGGGTGGTGTTCAGTGTGTGTCAGCCTGTTCCCTGGACTCTGCTGTTCTCTCCTCTCTGTGAAGTCTTTCCACAGGATGTGAGCTCTGTAAGAGCAGGCGCTTTCTCTGGCTCTTATTGTGCCTCCAATATGTCAGATCTATCCACATGTGTACCATCTATCTATCAATCTGTCACCTGCCTGCCATAGTGATTTATTGTCTGTCACTATCTATCCATAATCTATCTTATCACCTACCTAGCTACCTATCAATAGCTATCTTCTACCCTGTGACTAGCAATCATCTTTCATTATCTATCTATCATTATCTATTATCTATCATCTATCAATCTATCTGTCTACCTGTTATCTATCTCTATCATTGTTACATATCATCTATCTATCTATCTATCTATCTATCTATCTATCTATCTATCGTCTATCATCTGTCCCCCTGCCCCACTCTCATTGTTCAGTTTTGTTTTTGTTTTGTTTTTTGTTTTGTTTTTGCCTCCTTTAGACAGCTAAGGTCATCTGGGAAGAGGGAACCTCAGTTGAGAAAATGCTTCATCAGACTGGCCTTCTTGTAGGCAAGTCTGTGGGGATATTTTCATGATTAACAATTGATGTGGGAGGCCCCAGAGCACTGTGGGTGAGCCTCCATGGGCAGGCAGGTGGTCCTGAGTTAGATAAAGAAAGGCAGCTGAGCAACGCAGATGAAACAAGCCAGTAGGCAGACCGTTTCTCCATGGTCTATGTTTTATTTCCTGTCTTGAGTTCTTGCTCTGACTTCCTGAAATAAACCCTTCCCGTCCCAAGTTGCTTTTGCTCACAGTCTTTATCACAGCAATAGAAAGCAAATTAAGGCAGAAATTAGTCTGAGAACCGTGAGGTAATACTTGAACAGATCAAGGATTGGTACCATGAAGGGGCCAGGAGACATCTGGTGCGGGTACAGGCAGCTTTAGTTGCAGGGAAGATCCCAGGAGTGAAGGGTTCGTGGAGATAGGCTGAAGTTTGGCCCCATGTGGTGGAGTCAGTGTGCCCGAAGAGGTCAGGGGAGGCTACTGAGGAAGGCGAAGCCCGGTTGCAGTGGATCCCCCAGCATCCTGAAGATGACAGGTTTTTAGGACCGCTGCAGATGATAGAGGCAGGTGTGGGGTGGAGCGCTGCCTGTACTATGAATGACGGGGGCAGAGAACATGAGCTGTGCAAGCCCTTTGAAGTCCAGAAGATCACGAAGGCTGGACACTGCTTTTGATTAATGTTGTTGAGTTTTGGTTTTGCTTTGATCTGATTATTTCTTGTTCTTCTCTTTTGAAATGAGAAGTATGTAACTTAATTCTCATTTTGCAGGAGTCCACACTTAAGGGGCTTTGGACTTGTAGAGAGACTGGATTTTTCTGAGACCTTGGATATTTTAAAGAGATCGAACTTTTAAAGACTTGAGACTTTTTTAAAAGTTAGAATGTGGTTTATACTGTGATCTTGATATTAGGATGAGAAAGTATTTTAGTGAAGTGTTTGTGTATCAGGTTGGTAAGGTCCTATTATGGCAGTTGGGTTTTTTGTTTTGTTTTGTTTTGTTTTTTTCCATAAACTGACACGACCTATGTTCATCTGAAGAGAGGGAACCTCATTGAGAAAATGTCTCCATCAGATTGGCCTCTGTCTTAGAGTTTCTATTGCTGTGAAGAGACATCGTGACCACAGAAGCTCTGATAAGGAGAAAACTGAATTGGGTGGCTCACAGTTCAGAGGTTCAGTCCATTATCATCACAGTGGGACACGGCAGCATGCAGGCAGACATGGGCTAAAAATGAAGTTGAAAATTCTACATCTTGATCCCAAGGCAACAGGAAGTAGTCTGAGATACTGGGTGTGGCTTGACCATATGAGACTTCAAAGCCCACCTCAACAGTGACACATTTCCTCCAACAAGGCCACACACACTCCAACAAGGCCACAGCTTCTAGTAGTACCACTCCCTTTGGGAGCCTTTTTTTTTTTTTTTTTTTTTTTTTTTTTTACAAACCACCACAGCCTATGCAAAAGTCTTGGGGCATTTGCTTGATTAATTATTGATGTGGGCGAGTTCAGTCTACTGTGGGTGATTCTACCCCCAGGCCAGTGGACCTGAGTTGTAATAAGAAAGCAGGGTGACTTCATTTGAGTTGTTGATCAGTCTCCCAAACGGTTATAGGCTACTATTATTGTCCTTGGTTGCCCTTCAAGGTTGAAAGTAAGTCCCTATCACTAGACACTAAGCACTTCAGACACAGGACCTAGAGGACCTGAGCTGGCTCTGACCTGAGAGCTTCCTCTCTGACATCTAGCTTTCATAGCACTGGAAGGCACCATATAAGCTTCCAAATGAGGGAAGCAACCAATCGCCTTACCCAGCTATGAACCACAACGATGACTAGCATGGCACAATAACCCCAAGGGTTCAATAGTAGCATGCACACCTTGATTACCAAGCAATAGCTCTCTAACTGCACTAAAGTCCACTCAACAAGAAGGAAATCATGCATGGCTAGTGAAGTCATAGATCTTGGAAACCACCATCTTTACTAAACCAGCATAACCCCTAACTACATTCTAAATATTTGTCTTTGTACTCACAGATAAGTATAGTTCTCACTGTTCATAAAGGAAATTTCTATTTGCAACAGATGGAGACCATTCCAGAAAATCACAACTGATCAAAATCAGAGCTGCACAGCCCAGTTCCAAATGATACTTCTACACCACAACTCCAGCGCTGGGTCAGAGGCCATTCGTGTGACTTGGGGGAAATGTTGCTGCCTTCTGCCCTTGCCCTAAGAATCTGCCTCAGGTTAAATTGAAAGTAATGGATTCATTTCTTTGGCAGAGGAGATTTCAAGACAGATTAATATCGACCGTGTTTCATTGTTATTAGTGACTACTCGTACGAAAGTCTACAATGAAAAAGAGCAAACTAAAAGAAATACAAGCTCAAAGAAGTACAAGATGTACAGTTTGAAGAGGAAAAGAGCACCAAGAAGTTGAGTGTTGGGGCCAAGGCTTATGCTGAAGGACAAACAGGATGAGAAAAAGGACAAATCTGTCTTGGGATAAAGGGAAGGGTGCCCCCAGGGCAAGACCCCACCCAGCTAAGCTTCCAATTTGTGAAAGGAAAAGACTTAAGGATTAACAAAAGTTATTGCAATGTAAGTCAAGGGGCCAGAATCTATCCCAAGCAGGCAGATGAACTTGGCAGTGTTATCCATGTGGTTCTGGCTTCAGATTTATGAAGAATACTTGAGTAATGGGGTTATGTAATTTTTATCCACAGTTAAGGAAAACCAATGAGGCCAGGCTATGTGTGGCTGGGCAGTCTCTACATGAAGGCCCTGAGAAAGGAGATGCCTTAAGAAGACATTGCATGATGCTGTGAGAGCTGCACTGGAGACCCCAAGGTATGAGAGGTGCGAAGGCTGTGGGCTGCCTGCTGAGGAGATTTGTACACAGGAGTAGAACCAGCCCTAGAGAAAGATGGTAGCAGAGTTAGAAGGGAGGATCCAAATAGGTGTTTGACATAGGACATGGAGTTAAAGGATTGGGAATTTGCCCTTCTGGGTTTTTGTTTTGCTTTGGTCCAGTATTTCTTTGTTGTGCCCCCATCTATCCCTTTTGGAATGGTAATGCATATTCTGTGCTATTGTGTGTTTTAAGTCTCTCTCTATATATTTTTTTTTATTTTATAGGGAGCTACAGTTAAGAGATTACCTCAAAGAGACTTCGGACTTTTAAGACAGCATAGAGACTGTTAAAGACTGTGGGGATTTTTGAAGTTGTAATGAATGAATGTGGCCATTATAATACAGGTACCAGAGAGGAGCAGAGTGTCAAGGCTTGAATGAGACGTCCAGCTTAAGGACATTTGAATGCTTGGTCCCCAGTTGGTGGCTGTTTGGGAAGGATTAGGAGGTGTGGCCTTTTTGGAAGACTTGTATTACTGGGGTGGGCTTAAGGTTTCAAAAATCTCCCACAATCTCCAGTGCCTTCTCTCTGCTTCCTGTTTGTGGCTTGAGATACGAGCACTCAGCTGTAGCGCCAGTGCCTGCTTGCTGCCGTGTTTCCCGCCATGATGTTGATGGACTCATAACCTCTTAAGTATAAACTTCAGGTGACTCTTCCTTCTGTGAGTTGCCTTGGTCATGGTGTTTCATTACAGCAGTAGAAAAGTAACTAAGACAGGGATGCTCACATGCAAAGGGGAAAGCTCATGAGGCCTTCACCCAAGACAAAGAGCAACAGGCAACTAAGAAATGCTGAGACCAAGAGTGATAGTGCTCCCCAGGGAAGAGCAGATCAACTGTAACATTATACAGACTGATAAGGTTGCATTCACACACACACACACACACACACACACACACACACACACACACAGCAAATTAAAGAAAAGGAGGACATGAATTTAGAAGAGAGCAAGGCAGCAAAGGGGATGGTATTTGAGAGGGGTTGGACAAAGGAGACAAAAGGGAGTAGATGATGTAATTACTTTTCAAAATTATATATATATATATATATATACATACATACATACATATATAATTAAGAAAGAGAGATGAGAAAACCAAGGGAACAAGCTAGAAAGCAGTGTCCTTCACAGTCTTTGCATCAGCCCCTGCCTTGGCTTCTCCTGTCCCGAGTTGATTTTAGTCATGCGTTTATCACAGCAACAGAGAGCAGATGAAGACAGTCATCTATCGTCTATCTATTTGTCTATCATCTCGCTCGTCCATGTATCTATCATCTTTCTCTACCTACCTACTTATCATTACCTATCTTCTCTCCCTTTCATCTATCTATCATACCTCTATCCACCACCTATCATCTACCACCATTATCTATTTTCTATCCATTTTTCTATCAATATGGTTTGCCCGCTTATCATCTATTATCATGTATCTGTCATCTCCTATCATCTGCCTATGCATCATCTTTCTATTTGCCTGTCATGCTATCTATCCATTTGCAATGAAAATGAGATCCCTGTGAACAGTAGGTCTTGTCACTTTCTGCTTTCCCTTGACAGTCCGTCACAACCACCCCCCTACTCCATCTCTTCACTGCCTGTGCAGTGAATGTGTCATGTGTGGTCATTTGTTCAGCCAATTATCCCCAGGATGCTTAGGGTTTTTTTTTCCCATTTCCCCAGATTTATGAAGGACACAGAAATGGGGCTCCCTGTTTCTCATCTTTGAGAAAATCTTTCGTCATTTCTTCAGAACTCTTGAAGGCAAGGGTGCTGGGTCAAAGAGTGTGTACCTTAAAAGGTTTGCTTTAATATGTAAAGCTACCACTTTTTGTGTTTGTTGTGTTGAGACAGGGCGTCACTGTGAAGCTCTGGCTGTCTCAGGATTCACTACGTAGACCAGGCTGGTCTTGAACTCACAGAGATCTGCCTGCCTCTGCTTCTCAAGCACTGTATTAAAAGTGTGAGCCACCATGTCTGTTTTAAAGCAAACATTTCCATAGACCTAAATGTTAATTGGTAATTTCCATCAATAAATACTGACATTTTTGAATTATCTGCACCTTGAATTTTTCTTGAGGAACTGGTGTTAAAATGGGAGCTGCAATGAGGGTGATGGAGAGGGTCCAACTGGCTGGGTGACCATCCTTGTATCCCCAAGTTTGTCCTGTAGAGTTATTAGTACAATACCCAAGGTATCTCTTGCAGGCAGCATCCTTCTGGTGGTGTTTCCTGTGAAGTAACCTAGCCACCCAGCATCTCTCTGGCTCCGTGGAGACTCTCACTCACCATCTCATTTGAACTTTTGGGAATCTCTTTACTTACATGACACTGTGGTTCCAGATCTCTGTGTGTTTGGTCTCTGGGGTCTGGGTCTGCCATAGGTCAAGAGACTAACTACCAAGTGCCAAGACCATGAACTTTTAAATCAGACAATCCAAGTTGGAGTTTCAACCTCCTTGATTGCTATGGGGTCTGTGGCAAGTGGTTAAAATTCTCTAACCTTTAGGGTACAGCTGCCTCCATGCCCCAGAAATGCCATGTGCCTCAAGAATCTTAGGTGGCTGGCAGGTTGGCAGACTATATTTCAACCGACGATGCAGCTCAGTTCGGGGCACTTTGGTTCATGTGTGCTTGTCCTGAGGCCAAGAGAAGGCTTCAAGAAATGGACATCTGGTAGCTTCCTTTGCTAAAGAGAACTCAGAGCCAGGTGTTCTGCCTTCTTGGTTTTCACTACATCGTCTTCGCTTAGCAGTGTCAGAGAAAGCTAGGAAGTGTGTGTGCTACATGAATTGGATGGATGCGAAGTGGTCAGAGATCCAGGTCAAGCATCCCGTTCTGTCAGGCATCTCCAGAGAGATCAGGGGTGGGATGGGGTCCTCAGCAGTCCTGGGAGATGGTGGTCCAACCCTGGGAGAGAAAAGGGTGACCCTTTTCATTACATAAAGGTGCCAGTCAAGACAGTGGACATGTGTGTCTGGTGGCAGTCCCAGGATCACTGTAGGCCACTGGGTAGTACCCACTGCATCCAGGTTGCTAGGCAAGGGCTGAGACTGTAGCATCTCTGTAGGTGGGGAGTGGAAAGAGAGTCTGCAGTCTATCTGGAGGCCCCAGGGTGGAGAAAACAGAGGCAGGGAGGCCACAGGAAGGACTGAATCCCTTGCTTTCTCATTTGGGTACCTCCTATCCACAGACACTGTCTTTGGTGACCCCAGAAGGATGTCACGCTGTGAAGGTGGCCAGCAGTCTGCATGCCCCACATAGAGGTTACCAGGTATGGCACTCAGTGTCACTCCTCCTTCTCCTGTCCCTTCCAAAAGGGATCACTTGATATGCACTTTCAGCCCTGAGTACCAAGAGCAGACTTTCTGAAAGCACATAGGGGATGGATGAATGATACAAGTGTCAGATAGCTGTTGGCCACTGTCCTGATGGGAGCATTATGTGTGCATTAAAACAAAGACTCGGGGATGAAGGGATGGCTCAGTGGTTAAGAACATTGGCTGCTTCCAGAGGACCCAGCTTAGATTCCCAGCACTCACATGGCAGCTGACAACTGTCTAGAACTCCAGTTCCAGAAGATCTGAAGTCCCTTTTCTGGCTTCTGTAGACACAAGTGATGCACAGATATGCATGCAGGCAAAACACTCATATACAAAAAATAAATAAAAATAAAAATAAAGAATCCAGGTTCCACTGAAGTGGGAGAAAGGGCCCTGGATTATGTATTTGAATCCATTGTAGTCAGCAGACTCTTAGTGAGGAAAAGGAAGACGCATGAGGGAGAGACATAGAGACAGAGACAGGGAGAGGCAGAGGCAGGGAGACACAGAAAGGGACACAGAGTCATTGGGAGCTGCTCCTATGCTAACTGTACACACAGGAGTGAAGCTGGGAGCCAAGGCCTGTGGTAGCTCTTCTGTAACCTCCCCAATACCCACAAATTAGGATTTTTGGCTTCTAGAGGCATAAGACAGTCGATTCTCAGCCTTTTAGCAAAGACCAAGTATGGATGGACAAGACTGTTCTGTTCTGAGATGCTGTGTCTGGGAATTTGTTACCGAAGACAGAGCAAACTCTGCAAATGCAACCTGCAAAACCTGTCACACTTGCAGTGTCCCACATGGGTTCCCTGGTTGGTAGGGTGGCAGTGTGCACAAGTGGGAAAGGAGCCCAGAGGGTGGCAGAGAGACAGAGAGGCTTTGGGGCCACACAAAGCCTCATCTGGGCCACTCTTATCACCTACCTGCTGGTCTCACTGTCCAAACCAGCAGGTCTGGGACCAGTGGCTTCCTGGGTCAAGTGCTCTGTTCCAGCAGGCTTCCAACTCCCTGAGACACTGGACAGGTCAAGGCTCTAATGCTTTGGGGGGGGTATTGGGGGAGAAGGGGCTTTACCTAGAGCAGCTTAAACAGAGTCCAGCCTCGGAAAGCTAGGAATACAGGCTCTGGCCACCAGCCTTGTGCTCATTAGCAGTGAACTGGCTGCCCCTGATGAGATCAGCCAGCCCTGGGGTGAGAGGTTGAGGAAGGACACTCAGCCACAGACAAGACCACCCACGTTACCACATTACCACTGTCCCCTCTGTCCTCCTTGTTGGACCTTTTCTCCATCTTAGCAGCCATTGCAAGCATTTAGCTTGCCCTCTGCCGCGTCATTAGCTCCCGGGCATGTCATGAGTTTCCTAATGGGATCTGCTGTGTCTAAAACTTGTCTGCACACTGGTTGAGTGGGGAGAGCTTGGGTGTGTGTGTGGGGGGGATGAGCATAGGTCCCTAGTTGCATCTACAAACTCTGTGGCTTTGGGCCAGCCTCTGATCATGGCTTTGGGCAGCTGTAATCCTCCTTGTGGGTCGTTGGGGGGGACATCCTGTCCCCCAGCTGTCTGGGAGTTGGCCAGGTCATGTTCATTCAGTCCCCAATTCCCCCCAGGATGTTCCTTCCAGATGTCAGCTGAGTGAAGAGGCACATGGGATGCATAGCCCCTGGCCCAACTTGGCTGCAGAAGGAACAGCAGAAGACCCCCCCCCCCGCCACCCTGCCATCCCCGTCCTCACAGTCCTCTCTTTCAAGCTGCTTTCTGATGCCTGAATGTTGACATTTTTGGAAGGTTTTTTTTTCTTTCTTTCAAATTGCCCTATAATTATTTTCAGAATGTTCTGGAAATTGGGCGTTTGGTATCTAGGGGCATCATGCAAGTGTCTTTTATATTCCATAACCCCCAGGGACTGCTATCATCCCCACCAGCCCGAAAGTCAGGCAAAAGCAGAAGGGTTACCTCTTGCCCATCTCCCATGACACCTGGCCTCAGAAATCAGTACTGACGAGTGATGGATGGATGACTGGAGGAAGGAGTGTGTGTGATAAACATGCAGATGAGTTGGAGAACATAGAATAAGTGCTGGGCTTTTCTGTGGCTTAGATGATCTTGGACAAGGTCTACATTTTCTAACATACACTCCATGGGCCAGCCATTCTGCTATAGATTCATGCATGGATGTCAGAGGAGTGTGTGTGTGTGTGTGTGTGTGTGTGTGTGTGTGTGTGTGTGTGTGTGTGTTTAGCTCAGCAAAGTGAAACAGACTTCTTTTGAATAAGACTAGTCAGCACCTTTACTATGCCAGTCTGTGGGCCGGGGGCATAGCTTAGTGGTAGGGAGCTTGCCTAGCATGCCCCAGACTCCAGGTTCCATATCCATTACTGCAAGAAAAAAAACTGTATAAGAAGCTGCCTTCATTCTGTGGAGGAGTGTGGCTGATGCCATTCTCTCCAGCATAGGGTCTCTCTCAGGAACAGCAATACACACAGCAGTCTTGGGGAGGCAGGAGCCTTCCTTCAGTCTCATAGAAGACCCAGTTGCTCCTGAGAGAACAGCTGTGCTGACCACAGCTTGGCCACTAGCTCAGCCTTCTCTGTACTACCATGGGTACAGAGATGACAGGCCCGACTTCGTCCCCCAGGGGGGCAGTCTGGGTATTTGCTGAGTGAAGTTTGGTGTCCTGGTTGTTACCTACCCATGAGTCTCTGCCAGACAAGTGAGAGAGGGCCCTGTTAGTTTGTACACTGCCTCTTGTCTTTTGTACCCACATGGTCTGCACTGTAGGCCTCTGTCCTTCTGAAAGAGCCAGTCAAGGGTTAATCTATAAGGTCGTTTGAAAACGAAGCCATTACGCCTGCTTAAAGGTCAGTGCATTTTGCTGGCAGTGTGTGAGTGGAAATCTCAAGTATTTTACCTTTTCCAAGAGCCTAGCAAAGGCCCCTCCTCCTGGAAAATAAGCCCTTGGAACACAAGCGTAGGAACCCTTAGTGGGAAGAAGACTGCAGGGTAGCCAGGCCCCTAGGGGGTATCGCTGCTTACAGAATGGACCCTGCAGGCCTTGGGAAGCTGCCCCACTACCCCCTGCCTCTTCCCACTTGCTGGACATACAGGGCTCCATAATGCCAGCCCTGCTTGCCAGCTCCCATCAAATACGCCCCCAGCTTGAGACAAAACAAAAGATAAAGCTGAACCCCAATTCAAATGCCAATTCAAGTTGACACCTACTCTGGTCCCATCAGCCATGGACAGAGAAGGTGGCCATGTGTGATTCAGCCACAGCCCTTTTATGCCCCTTTCCTGTGGATAGGAGACCTATATCAAGCCAGTCCCAAAGCAAGGCTACTTCAGGCCTTTGTGTTCAGCACCCTGCCACGTTCTCTTTCCCTTGTCCATAATGTGGCCACCCTCAGGGTTTGATCTTCTTTAACTCTAGGACAGGACACTCTTGTTTTATGTAAAGGCTTAGTTAATACTACCTTGCTGCCTACATCAGGCCTGCATCTGCGTTTTTGAATGAAGTTTTACTGGCACAGTCATCCCCACCCCCAGCATGTCTGCTCATTTACATATGTTTTAAGGTTGCTTTATGCTACAATGACAGTTGAGTAGTTTTCAACAGACTCCCTGGCTGCAAACCAAAGGGATTTTACTACCTGACCCATGACAGAACAAGTGGGCCATGCTGTTTCACTTACTGCCTTCACTTGCTCAACATCTCAGGTGGTGCAGAAAAGTCCCAGGGCTGTGAGAGCCCCAGAGTCAGAGTAGCAAAGAAGGTGAGGTACAGTCCGTGGCAAACTGTTTTGAAGTTCTAGGATGTGGCTGGGAGGGTCTGGTACACAATGAAAGGGGAATAGGGTCTCTGGGTCAAAGACAGTCTGCTGTGGGAGCCCTACAATAGCCATGTAGCCAAGAACCAGGAAGTGAGCTGGAGAGCTGGTAGACCAGTTGGCCAATGGCTGGCACTGATTAGTAAAGTCTGCTTGGAAGAGGAAGACTTGCATGTAGTCTTGAATGCCAAGAAAAGAGAGTGAGGAGGGTCACCCTCATAGTCCAAGCACACAGGAGAGACAGGGGCTAGAAACGTGGCTTCTTGACTCTTTTTCTAATTTCCCCTTCTGGACTAGCAGGATAGACATAGATAATTGATCACCCAAAATAAAGACCCAGCTTCCCTTGCAGCTACGTGGGGTGATTAGGGTGGAAGTGATGGGAAATGGTGTGAACCATTTCTAAACTACTCTCTCAAAAGAGAAGCAGCAGAGGGTCATTACTGTCCCTTTATTCTTTCTCTCTGCTGGAATACAGATGTGATAATGTCAGAGATCAGAGAAGCCATTTTGTATATTGAAATAGAAGCTGCCTGTAAGGGCTACAGAAGAATGAAATGGAGGCCAATAGGGCCTTTGAAGACTGTGGAGATGTCCCGCCTGCCTGTGGAGTGAGAGCCATGGATTTCTGTGTTATTAAAACCTTGATTACTTTGGGTCAGTTGTAGCAGCCAAACCTGTAATATGAGATACCCACAAAATCCTCGATATAAACATACAACCTAAATAAAGACTGTTGCTATGTATGAAACACCACTTGGAAATTCTGGGGCCTTCTTCTCCCAGCATGCAGTCCCCCCCCCCCACACACACATGAAGAGCCCCTTTCCAATGTACCAGACTCCTGCTCCCACCTGGGAGAGAGGAGGGACCAACTAAGGGTAAAGTGTTCATTTAGAGACCGATGGAGATTCCTAACCCTCCGCAGCACCCAGCCTTCACCTTGGCCTCCTTCCCCACAGATGGGGCCAATATTTAAGGAATCCCAGGTCAGCCCCGTGCAAGGGGGCCACTGAGAACAAGAGTCTGGAAGAGACCACAGATGAGCATACCAGGATGTCAGTGGAATAATTCACCCGCCCCTCTGGCCCCTGTGGAGAGGGCGCAGGGTGGAGCTGCCTCTCAATGATCTCAGCCTCCCTCCCAGCCTTTCCCAGAAAATCACAGGAGTGCTGCCAGCGAGGGGCCTGCAGCCGAGGCCCCTTGAATGCAATCAGCCGTAATAGCTTAATAGGCTAAAGTTGGGGGCTCCTTCTGCCGCCCAGCGCCTTCGCCCTCAGCGGCCTGCCTGATCTGAGAGCCTCCCGCCCGCCTTGCCCTCCCCGTGCCAATTAGCTCCCACTCTCAGGGACATGTCTGCAGCCTGGCTCTGCTTCACTGGCAGCATGCTCCCACTCCCCCCAGAATCCCAGCACAGACCAGAATGCAAACACAGGAGAGGCTGGGCACCACACACAGCCACATACCCTGAGCAGTGGGGAAAGGTGCCTACATTGTCCTTAGAGCCTTAGTGAGCCAGCAAGATGGCCACTAGGGAGGGATTCAATATGCAGTATTTCATGTCGGATTAACTGTACTGTACAGTTGAACACTGAGGCTGGAACTGGAAAACAAATGTTCAAATGTCTTCGTGGGTGACCTCCAAGCTTCCATGGGCCCCTCACTCCCCTCATAATTCAAACTTGTTGGCTTGGAGAGGCAGTTGGAATTCTATGAGCCGTCCACAGCTCTCCCAGGGAGCCATGGTCCTGCTCTGTAGCCAGCACTCCAACACACTGGGAGTGGAAGCCCGTGTTTCCATTTGGCTGGGCAGAGAACCATGTCTGAGCTCACCTTCCCAGGCAAGGGCAGGAGGGAGAGGTTCTGTTCCATGGCAAACACATGAAGGCCATTCCTTCAGAAAGAGCTTGCTTTTCAAGGGAACAATCGAGTGTCTTTTTCTTTCTATGCTCTCTCTCTCTCTCTTTCTCTCTCTCTCTCTCTCTCTCTCTCTCTCTCTCTCTCTCTCTGTGTGTGTGTGTGTGTGTGTGTGTGTGTGTGTTTTGCAAACCAGAAGATAACTTGGAGTACCATCTTTAGAAACCAGGTCTCCAGTCCTGGAGCTCACCAGCTATGCTAGATCGGCTGGCCCACGAGCCTCAGATACCCTCCTGTCTCCACCCTTTCCTTAACCCCCAGCACTGAGATTTCAATTATGTACCATCATGCCTTGTTTTCTTTTTCTTTGGGGGAGGTTGTTTGTTTGTTTGGTTTTGGTTTTTGTGGGTACTGGGATCAAATTCAAGTGTCCATGCTTATATGGCAAGCACTGTATAAATTGAGCCACCCTCCCAGTCCAAATAGGCCCCCAGACTTTGGCAGCCAACCTACCCATTCATTTGTTCATTCATTCATTCAACAACAAAATCTCTCAGCAGCCCTACCATCTGAATTGGTTTCTTAGAAGCATCTAAAACTTATCATGCTCAAAAAAAAAAAATCAAAGTTGGTGCCCCAACCCAGGTGTCAGGTAGCTTCCTCACAGACCCCCGACCACCCTACACCTCACCTGTGTAACGTCTCCTTCTAAGTGTATTAAACCTGTTGATTCTTGCAAACCTATGGGCTATGGCAGAAATAACAGAGGCAGTTTTTGAACCTGGGACTTCTGTCTTGTTTGTGGGGCTTGCCTCACATGCTCACTCTGGTGAAACTGAGTGGTGCTCATGCACGGCCAGAAGCTTCGGTCTATAAAAAGCCCAAGGCCTTTCAAGGGCCTCCTCTTTCCTACCCTCCTCTGACCCCAGGGTTTGGGATGAGGTCTGAAAACTCCCCTGGCCAACAAGTTTTGGGGTGACCTCCTGGGGACTATTCTGATCACCCTAGCCCTAGGCAGTCTGGTCTTCTATTCACGCCCAGCAGGAGATGGGTAGTGATGAAGATGTCCTTTCTTCTGTGCTGTTCTCCCAGCTGGCTCTGGTTCTTCTTTGTCAAGCAGGAAAAGCAAGCAACTGACCTAGTTCTCCCCCAAGAGTGCAGGGCCTTCTGTTCCCCCCTGGGGAGCCGGCAGGCTCCAGGAGCCTAGGTAGAACACCAGGCTAAAGCTTCCAGTCAATGGAGCCCAGCTGGGTGCAGAACGGGCCAGTAGAGTCTCTATTCTCTCAAATCCTATCTCCGAGGCCACCTGGGGACTGTTATGTCTGTGGCTGGTCCAGATTCAGTCTCAAAAAAAAAAGTCTGGTTTTGGGGGCATCTTTCAGACACAGGGAGCAAAGGCCTGGAAAACATCACCACGAGGATGGATTTTTTAGCCACGTGAGGAGGTGCAAACCCATGGGGAGGGCTGACAAAGGAGTGGCTAGTTTGAGGTCAGCTTAGGCTAGGAAATGGCCAGCCCCTGTCTCAAAAGCAAGTTGTTTACTGAAATGCAATTCATGACAGCTAAATTATGGAACCGAAGTCGGTGCTCAGCAGTAGAATGATGGGTACAGAAAGTGTGTGCTATGGACTCGCTCGAGGCCTTTCCCAGCCAGGAGACATGACAGAAGAATGGAGTTCTGTCATTTGCAGGAAAATAGATGCAACGGGAGATGATCCGATCAAGTAAATTAAGCCAGTCCCAGAAAGACAAATCTCATATGTTTTCTCTCATTTGTGAGTCCTGGAGTTTATAGACAGATAAAATCAGTAACTTTTATATGTCATGGAAGTATCTGTGACACCAGCTAGGGAGACAAAAGGGGCTAAGGGGGAGGGAGAGGGAGGAAAGAGGGCAGAGGGCATGGGGAATATGCTCAAAGCATATCATACATTTGCTTGAAGATGGCCTTACTTAGCCCCGCATAATAAAATAAACTTTAAAAGGGGGGGGGGAATCTTTATCCAGGAAGACACGAGGCTTGTTAGGGACCTTGACAATGACCCAGGAGCACAGCAATCTTGCCATGTTGAGGGTACTGCTCCAGCAGCCCATCCTCAGTGCCCCCATTCTCCTCCCCCCCGCCGCCCCTCTTTTCCTCTTTCTTCCATCCCTCCCATCTCTCTTCCTTTATGGAACAGACTCCACTGACATGTAATTTACATACTATACAGCTTACCCATTTGGACTTGCATGAGTCAATGGTTTTTAATATATTTGCAGATCTGTGCAGCCATCACCACAGTCAGCTTTAATACATTTTCATCACCTCCAAAAAAAAAAAATTCCTATCATCTTCAGTTATCATTCTCCCATCCCCCAGCCTCAGCCCTGGCCACCCCCAAATCTACCCATGGTCTCTCTGCTTCTTTCCTCTGGACTTCTGTTGGTTCAGGATCACAGAGTCCACGGCCAGCTGTTTCTGGTTTCTTTCACTCCGTGTAGTGTTTGGGGGGCTCGTGATGTTGGGGCAGGCAGCCAGCACTCTGTCCCTTTTGAAGGTTGAATAGGGGCTGTGCTGGAGCTTGGAGGAATACACGTTGTTTACTCTCTTGCCTGCTGTACAGAACTTGGGTTGCTTTCAGCTGTTGGGAGTAACATTGCTACAAGCTTTTGTGTACAAGGGTCTGTCTGGACATATGTTTTCATTTCTCTGGAGTACGTACCTGAGCTGGGATGGCTGGGCCATGGGATGACCATTTATCTAGTCATGGGAAGCCTGGCTGACTGCAGGCCAAAGCAGCATCCTATTTGAGACCCCACACAGCAGCTCCCAAGGGCTCCAGGAGCCAGCACTTGATGCTGTTGGCTTTGCTAGAACTACTGCTGTCCCAGTGGTTGTCACAGGCTGTCTCATTCTACCCCTGACTGGCATTTCCAGGGACAATGGAGACCATCTCTTGATGTGCATACTGGCCAGCCATCTGTCTTTCATGGGGACATGTCATTTAGACTCTTTGCCGCTTTTGAATTGGTTTTTTATTTTTTTCTGAGCTGTGAGGCCTCTTTATGGATTCTGCACGGAGCTAGCTCAGTACAGTTAATTTGGAGCCCTCAAATGACTAAACATGTCTGCAAACACTTCCTCCCGCCCGGTCTACCCTCTTCAGTTCCTTGACGGACACTCTTTGAAGGACACTTTCAAGCTTTTGTTTTCTTTATTACAAATGATCTTACTATGCAAACTAGGGTGGCCTCAAACCTGCAGTCCTCCTGCCCCAGCCTTCCCAGTGCTGAGATCTTAGGAGTGGGCCACCACATTTTTCTTGGTCAGAGGTTTTTAACTTTGAAGAGATCTAATTTGTCTGTCTTCTCTTTTTTTATCTCATACTTGTAGCATTTCCTTAGGCAGCCCTCTGCCAAAAAGTCTATGAATATTTGCATCTAAATTAAAGAATCTTAGCATCCAGTCCTTGATTTTGAACTGACCTTGTATGTGGTGTAAAGTAGAGGATGATCCCTGCACCCAACACCTGTTGGATAAGTTGCCCTTTCTTTATTGGATGGTCTTAGAACTCTTCCTCAAACATTGACCTAAAATCAGGTTTGCTAAGTTCTAAGTTATTTAAAATTGACCCTTTGTAGACATATGCTATAAACATAAAAACAAACGGTGGGGCTGAAGAGATGGCTCGGCTGTTAAGAGCACTCACTGCTCTTCCAGAGGACCAGGGTTCAATTCCCAGCACCCACAAGGCAGCTTGCAACTATCTGTAACTGTAGTTCCAGGGAACCTGACACCCATGGAAAACCACCAATAAACATAAAATAAATAAAAAAGAAACAACATCCTAGCCACAAGTCCCCTTTCAGCCCTTTGCACTCAAGCTCTCCCTGGTCCCCAGCTCCTGGCTTCCCAAATCTAATCTGTCTCCTATCCTTATAACTTTGCCCTCTCTGGCATGACATAGAAACGGAATTGTAGACCACAGGTCCTTCTGAATCTGTCTCTGTTCACTGAACCGAGGGTCTCTGATGTCTTCTCACACTTGTGTCTTAGAACGCATGCAATTTTAATAATGGAGGTATCTGCTGTAAGGACATGCCATGAGTAGTTGAGGAACCTTAGGTTACTTTCCAGACCTGGCAATTACAAAGAGGTTTTTGGAGGTTTTCACCTGTGTGTTGGTTCATGTTGTCGCTTTGATGGGATTTAGACTCACCCAGGAGACACACCTCTGGGCATGGCTAAGAGGGGGTTTCTAGAGAGCTTTAATAGAGAGGGGAGACCCAGTACTCCATGGGTCAGGGTTCTGGACCAAAGGCAAAGGAAACACAGAGGCCAGCACTCGCTGCTTCCTGACTGCAGAGGTAATGTACACAGTTACCACGCCTTCTCTGCCATGATGCACTGTGCCCTCAGACACCCCTCCCCTGCGTTGCTTCTGTCAGATGTTTTCACAGCCACGAGGAACGTTAGTAATAGAATGTGTAGCTCTTAGGTGTGAACATCGGTTTTCATTTATCTGAGGCAAGGACCCGTAGGTGGGTTTGCTGGATTGTAAGAAGCTTGCATTTGCAGGAAGCTGCCAAACTGTCTTCCAAAGTGACTTCACCAGTTTACATTTGCGCCTGCAGCAAATGAGAGTTCCGGATGGTTCTATTTCTTTGTCGGCTCCTTGTTGTCAGACTTAAATTATTTCGTCCAATTCTAATAGGCAGATATATCTCAATATAGTTTTAATTTGGATTTCTCAAATGACTAACGATACTGAGCACATGTTTATTGTCTATTCATATATCTTTTGTGAAATGCTGGTTCAAATCTCCAGCCCATTTCCCCCAGTTGTTTGTTCTGATTACCTTGCTGAGAAGACTACTCATACATTCTGGGCATCTGTACCACTAAGTGTGTGCCGGGCCGTCATTTCCTTCCAGTCCTGGGTAGAAGTATTAGTTGTCTACGCCACAAAACAAATCGCTCCCAAACCTTGTAATTAAAGTGATACACATTTATTATCACACCCAGTTTCTGCACACTGTGTGTCAAAGGCAGGTAGATCTGCTGGGGCGGGTGTGGGGAGTCCTGGGTTGGGGTCTCTTGGGAGTTTGCAGTCGGTTTTCAGATAGGTCTGATATTGCTTAAGGACCCACGCCCCTTACACACATCTGCACACCTGAGCATCCATCCCCACAGCATGGTCGCTGACTTTCCCTGAGAGAGGGGGTTTTGTTGTTGTTTCTTTGTTTACTAAGCCAGGTAGAAACTGAAGCATCCTCTGCAGCCTCCATTCTGGTCCCACACAGTCTTTATATAAGCACCTACTCAGGTCAGCCCTCTGGGGCCTAGGACGAGAAAGTAGAGGCTGTGCCTGAACAAGGGCAGGAAGCCCGGGGGCCATCTTGATGTCTGTAACTCCCACTGGTATTTCCGTTTTCTCATTGTGCCATTGAAAGAGCTACCTCTGGTCATTTGATCCCTCTCTTGAGCCTGATCCCTTATCTGGAAAGGGATGCTCATATCTCTTCAGGAGACGACCTCTGAACCCACAGTAGACATTTACTTCAGGTCCCCAGGTCCCACTCTCCTCAGGTGGCTGTTCAGCCCGCCACACTGACTTCACTCCTCGGGCCCTTTATCCTCTCATGGGTTCATTTCATTGAGAAATTTCTCCAGTCCACAGCAATTATCAGGACAATATTGGGACCCTAGAGGATGGGCCACATGCATGGACGTAGGGCCCACGCCACTGGATCTATGTCAGTCCTGGGGGCAACCATGATTGGACTATCTATCCACGTTAGGTATCTGAAGCAGGGCTATAAGGCTTGCTGAAGTCTCGGAGCTGCTCAGAGGGGGCACTCTGGCCTCACAGGGCCCCCTCAGTGCCAGGAGAGAGACGGTTCCTCGCCTCTCAGTCCTGAGCAGGTTGACGTTGGGAAGGTGCCCACACTTCATGTTACTAGAGAGACATCCCTTGGCGCTCCAGTGTCCCCCAGGAGAGATCACACCATACCAGTATCTTCCTACATCAGACCCAGTGCAGCCCCTGCTACTGGGATGGACACCTGGTCAGCAATATGCTGGGCTCCACAGGCAATTAGATTTCGTACAAGATATGTCTGGGATGGGGTGGGGCGGCAGTGGAGGTGAGGGAAGCTTAATTAGATTCCTTCAGAACCTAAGGGCTCTTTGAGATGAAACAGCCAGAGGGCTGCAGAGTGTTATGTGTGCACCCACTCGCCTGCATGCATTCACCTTCCCAGAAATGGACCAGGCTCCAGGATGGAGTGAACACAGCCCATAGCTGCCTACCGCCCCAAGAAGACATCTGCCTTGGCTCCCCACAGCCCCAGCTCCCTGCTCTGCTGGCCATATGGCCACCGAGGGCGGGAAGCATCACCCTCCCCCCCCCAGGGAGGGCCGTTTCCCGCTCCACAGATGCCAGGTGTTTACATCTAAGCCCAGATGGCCCCAGCCTACCGGGAAGGCCTGCCTGGGGCACAAGCTCTACCCAGGATTCTGCTGCCCCCTGGGTCTCCTCCACCAGACTCTCAGAGGGAGCTTCTCAAATGCAGGCCCTCTGAGTTTCAGTTCGCCACCTGTGTGAGCCGGTGGTGAGCCTGATCATAGAGCTAGTTTGAATTCCTGTGAGGAAGGCCTCATTTGTATTTTCATGCAGAGCCAAGGACCTCATAGTGGAGTCTGCCCAGCTGGGCCATTAGCATTTGCCCAGTGAGAGCTCCTGTGGGTACTCAAAAGCCACTGGGAGAGGTTTTGTTCTCTGGGGATCCACATCACCTGGAGAAAGAGCAGAGTAAATGCAAAATGCCAGATGAACCCCAACTTCAATAAACACCAAGAGCCCTGGTGTAAGCATATCCCATCAAACCCTTGGGATGCACTTACACTGTGGTTGTTCATCTGGAATTTCAATATAACAACATTCTGCATTTTCATTTGCTAAATCCCTACTGGGAAAGGAAGGCGGCTGCCTCTCAGGTTAGGAGTCAGCAAAGGAGTGGGTAGGGGCCCAGAAGGGTGTGTTGGGACCCCCTTGTCTGGATAGCTAGATTCACAGGAAACTTCATCCACACTGGGGAGAAATGTTGGGTTCCTGTGAGGCCAAGGTGCCACTGAGAGAGAATGGCAGATCAGTTCCTTCTGACTGTTCACAATGCTACAATGGGGTCTGGGGTAAGACACTTGGTGTGGGTGGCTCTTCTCCACAGCTCTGGATCCTGGCTGCAGTCCTAGGTGCACGTAAGACCTGTTGGCTTTAAAGCCTATATTCTCTACTCTAGCCAGCTTCAAGTTTCCTACAGAGGCGCAGATGAGAGTACATTGTATGTTTTCTGGGTAAGTGTGAATAAACACCTATCCACCTCAGATAGGGAAAACCAAAGAACCATCTCTACTCATGTCTAAGGCTTGGGTGACTCAAAGGCAGCTCTGTCACTGAGAAGCCAAGCGTGGGTGAGGCTGCCCCCACCCCCACAAAGCATGGACAAGCATCTTCAAAGCTGTGCTCCTAGAGCCCCTTGTTCAACTTACAGGAGACTCTACCAAGCAGTCTCCTCTCCCAAGCAATTGTTACTGCTTACAGAACCTGTGTGTGTGCGCACGCACACGTGTGCCCGTGTGCGCGAACGTGTGTAAGCGCACGTGTGAATCCTGTGAGCTTCAGGGGCATCTCAAGACCCCTCGTTTCCTCTACTCTCTTGGGTTGAGACTCCTCCCACCCAGACGAGACATGGGAAGAATCGGCTATGTGAGGGCACTGCCTGTGCCTCCTAGCAAAGGTGAATTGAGATGGCACGTGGAAACAAAAATGATTCCTATTGGCCAGAGAGGACTGACCAGAGCCACTCCCTCTGTGGTGGTGTCATGGGCCCTCTGCTTCAGGCAGCACAAGTGGTCCCCTTTCTGAACCTTCTCTGGGGACTGTAAGAACAGACCCGGTCTCTCCGTAGCCCTTTGCCCCTTCTACATCCAAGGGAGTCTGTAAGTCAGACAGTGATTCCTGATCACACTGTTGTGAATCAAATCATGCACCAGCTTCCTCTAGGCTACCAGGCATTTCTGTCTCCTAGGTGATATTCCTCGTCAGTCTTTTGAAGGCCTGCTTGACACCCCAGAGTCCTTTACAAGCATGAGTACAAGCCATGGGGAACAGACCCATCTGTCTTTTGAAGGCCTGTTTGATGCCCTAGAGCCCTTCACAACTCTGAATACAAGCCACAGGGAACAAATCCAAAGACCCCAGTCTGGCCTGGAGTCACCTTGTTCTTCAAATGGAGAAACAGAAACAGGGTCTGCACAGCTGCCTCCCATGAATTCGCTTTATGGAAGTCCACCCCAGAAAAGAAAAAGCAAACAAACAAACAAAAAACAAAACAACAGCAAAAACAAAACAAAACAAAACAAAAAACCTGGGGAATATTTAAGAGCTTAATTTTTGTACCTCTAAAGGTGCAGTCCCTCTCTGAGGGGGTCTATTTGGCTGGACAAATCCCCATGACCCCGAGGGCTTTCTCTCAAAGAAAATTCCACTCTGATAATATCTGCATTGCATTGGGTTTGCTAGGTAATTCCCTCATGGTTCTGCAGTATCCTTCTGGGGCCCAGTGGTACTTTTGTATTAAAACATATCTTGCTTTAAATCACAGCTTGCATAGAAAACAGGGACTGTTTAAGCCATAGCAAATTGCCAGTTGTGAACTTGTTAGGTGAACCACATGAATGACCCAACCAGCCGTAAGGACAGAGACACAGTCCAGTCAGTAACAATGTCCAGTCCAGCACAATGGCCAGTCATGACCCCCCCACACCACTGTCAGAGAGGTTAAAAATCTCACTCAGGGTCACCCACAGCTTCTCAGAAGACCAGTGTCTCCCACTCTAAGGAGGTCCTGGCTAAGGCTTGTTACCGCCTGCCCCTTCCTCCTCTAGCCTGGCTGCTCCTGGCCTATGCTCCTGTGGGTACTCAAAAGCCACTGGGAGAGGTTTTGTTCTCTGGAGAAAGAACAGGGTAAATGCAAAATGCCAGATGAACCCCAACTTCAATAAACACCAAGAGCCCTGGTGTAAGCATATCCCATCAAACCCTTGGGATGTACTTACACTGTGGTTGTTCATCTTCATATCCCATTTGTACCTAGTTTCCCAGCGCATCTCGGTTCCTCTGCTTCTCGGCTCTCCTGATAAGCGCTGTCTACCAGCTTGAGGCCTGAATGTGGCCCCAGAACCCTGCCTACAGGCCTGTTTCGGCCCAGTCCCGCCCCACCCCCTCCCAGCACCCACTTCCTCTGTGACAGAAGACCTTACCTATCTTCAAAATGGGATGAAGTAGAAACAATACAAATGTCTCTGATAACTTAACAAAGCAACGTGTTAGCACTAGGGACCACTCATCTCAGGGGCACCACAGGAGACAGAAGCAGAGAGGCATCCCCAGAGTCCAAGGGTCACTTCATCGAGGGCCTGGTACATATTTCCCTCTCAGCTTCCATCTAGCCTTCCTTTGCAATGGGGACCTCTGCCTGGCATGGCTGACCACCCTGCTGGCTAGGCTCCAGCAGATGGGATCAGGACACATCCACACAGCGTGGACATCCAGATCACATGTATTGGTCAGAGAGGCAGGGTTGCAATTGGGGTGGGCACTGTGCAACCTCTCTTCCTGTCTGGGGTCCCCACTGTTTGTCAACTCTGAAAGCTCCCTCAGGTCCCAGAAGCCCAGTGGAAGGAAGAGTCACATGTTTTGGGTATTACGCACAGGCATGTTCTTAGGGGAAGGGCAGTAGGCACTTCAGGATAGGTGCATGGGTCCTTGTTGGTCCTGTGTTGTACTATTTACCCCACTTTCTCCCTGGACCATGACAGTCAGGGTCCGGCAAGAGCATAGGTCAACACTAGGCTCCAGGACCTCAAGGCTATTCTGGGAAAATCTCTTCCAAGAAATCCCTGCAACTTTGGGGGACCTCACTACAGATCCCCAGAACTCAGAACCACCAGATTAGGAACTGTGGGCTTGACATGGCTCCTGAAACACAGTTGGTCACAAGCCACTCTCCACATGGCTCCTGGAGCTCATTTCCCCAAGGCCGGTGCATGCATACATACATAGACACTTGACTTGGGGTGTCCTGGTGCCCAGAGATACACACTGAAGAGCATATAATCCACCTATATCACAAGATTGACTTGGGCTTTGTCATTGTGATAGGCTTATTGGAGATGGATTGGAGATTGCTAGTCACGTGGCTTCTTCAAATCACATCACAGTATCAACTCCTAGGTTGTCAATCATAGGGCACAGTTTACCTGGAAGAGCCTACACTCTGAGTAGGGCCAAGGCACCTCTGTGAGGGGGAGTCTGTTTCTGCAGAGAGGCAGGGACAGTTTTTCTGAGTATAATCAGTCTGGGACTCAATCCCCCCAAACAAGGGCACAGCATGTCTGGTGGTTCAAGTCTCATGGAGGCATATGTTGGGAAGAATAGTCTATGATATTTTCTTGCCAGAGACAGATGTGTGATATACATATATGGCATATATGTATACACAGATCTATGGTATATATAAGGTCAAGATATATGGAACACTGGTGAACTGTGACAGCCTGGTGGCCCTCAGCTGCTTTGCTGTTACTGTTTCCAGCAGCAAATGGCATACAGGGATGTCTAAGACCTTGGCCTTTAAGGCTACATGCTGGAGGACAGAGCTCTCTCTCTCTTGGCTGCAGGGCCTTGGTCAAGCTTGTGCAGATGAGGAGATCTGATGGTGTGGTGTGGTGTGAATTCAGTCAGTGTAGGCCATTGCTGGTATAATTGTTTCTTGTGTGCCCACTGAGTTGGGGAACAATAATCCACCCTCCTTATGTTGTTCTGGGCCTGTCTGTCCCTGCAGAAAGATACGAGGGGGTGATTTTAATGGAGGAGAATAAAAATGTAAAGGTCTGACTTGGGGCTTTCATGTTTTTGCCTTGCTATGTCAGTAGGCTCAGTCTTGTGTGGCTCTTGCACCGTAACCTCAGCTGCTCCGATTCATGTCAACAGCCATGCCATGCCTTGGGGGTAGTGTTCCACAGCTGGGAGAGAGCTGAAAGCAGACTTCACAGGATACTCAGGAGCACATAGCGATTCTGTGATGACATGGGGATATGATGGGAGGACAGAAACACAGCGCGCAGTCAGTCAGTTTCCTATGAAGGGAGAGCCTGGAAGGACCAGAAGACTTTCGTAAACAGAAAAGGCGAGACCTTTCCTTTACTTACTGACTGTATACTGATCTCTGATTGTGTGTTGGGCATCGTGTCTCAGAGCCAAAGGCACACAGGTTGGGTTGTCACACTGTCTGCCCTCTCTCTGGCCAGGGGAACCCGGTAAAGGTTGTGTTTTTTTGGGTTTATTTGTTTTTTGTTGTTGTTGTTGTTTGTTTGTTTGTTTGAGTCTGGTGGGATTCCTCCGGCTGTTGTGAGCAATCCCTACATCACCAGGCAGCTTGTGTCTCTAGTGAAGCCATACACATCAGGGATAAGGACAGGGGACATTTGTGACTGACTGGGCACACACAGAAAGAAGCAGGTAGCACCTCTCTAGTTATTAGCCACAATGGTCCGTGCGACACACCGCTAATTGCTGCGGCTAATTTGTATGGAAAACCCCCTCCTGGGCCCAGCCAGCTCTGTCCAGGCAGCACCACTCTCTGCAGATGTTAACGCCAGGGCATTTCCATCTGGGTAGCATATATTAGCTTGCCCACCGTTGAGAGGGCAGCTCTGTGTGTTCCTTCATCCCAAGATCGATCTGGTTTCACTTGATGGCCTTCTAGTTTCCTTACAAAAAACCAGTTGTGTGTGGCAAATGCCTCATTGGAGGCCTCAGTCTCTCATTCGTTCCCGTCAAGGGCCGGAGTGCTGAGTGCACAGGACATAGGCCCACTCCAGGAGTTCAGTTTGGGTAGGATATGGCAACCCATCCATGATCCCTGCCTGGACTCCAGCCAAGTTCCATAGTTGCTGTCATGGACAAAGGTCTCCTCTGTCCCCTCTACTTCCCACTAATGACTTAGACATTTTCTGGCTGGCTGGCACACCTTCTCCAGTTACAGCTGCTCCGTGACACCAGTTTATTTATTTTGTACAGGGCAGGGGCGGGGGGTATGCAGAGGCTTTTCTTTTTCATGTTTCATTAAACTACAACTGCTGTGTTTTGAAAAGTGGTACCTCGAACAAGTCAGTGAAGCAAACAGCTCTGCCTATTGGGATGCATGACAACGAAGGCTGCCAGCCATAGGGAGTCTCCGGCCTCGGAGCTGAAGGCCTGGTAGGAGGTGGCACTAAGGTGGCACCACTCACTAATTGTGTTTCGGGATCTGTCTATCCCCAGCATGTGGGCTGGAACTTGAGATGAGGTCTGGCTGGTGTTCCCAAGTTGAGACATGTCTTCCCTGGCCTGGGCAACTGGAGGTGGGGAGGACTGGACAATGAGTTCTCCACAGGCAGCATGACAGCACTCTCCCCAGCTGTCAGATACGCCCCTGAAGTTTGGGCCCTATGAGCACCGGAGAGAATGTTAAGTGTGGGTACAAAGCCCACCTGTCCTGCTCAGGGTGTGGCTGAGAGAGATGTACATGGGGAAATATGGCAAGGAACTCCCCACTCCTGAGCAGGAAATGGATTCCAGGGCAGAGCCCCAGGCCAATGCAGGCCAAAGCAGAGGCAACTTCAGAAATAGCTTGCCCCAATCTCCGGTGTCCGGACTGGCTCAAACTGCCCCATTTCCTCCCTTGGGGGCAAAGCAGCTGTGGACCATGACCAGAATTTGCCCTCACACTCAAAGACTAGGAGCACATGCGATTAGCTATGGGTCAGAGCCTATTGTCCTCTGGGCCTCCTGGCTCACAAGCTTCGAAAGGAGTCTCAGTCTCTCTGCCTCCAGGCCTCCTAGCCGTCTTCCTGTAGCCCTCACCTCACCCTATAGCCAGAACACACAGCCTATCTTACACAGAGGTGGTGGGGTGGTGGGGGGGTAGAGGGTGGGGTCAGACCCCAGGCACATGGCCAGACACAGTCTCATATAGCAGAACAGAGCTGCCCCCCTCATTAACTGACCAAATTACAGAAAAAATATCTTTAATCACCCCATGTTAATTTTCAACCAATGTTTACCAGTTTCTACTAAGTTGCTGCACTGGGCCCTCTAATGCACCACAGGGAACCAATCCCAGCCCCGCCCCCGGGGGCGGACCATAAGGGAAAGGAAGCACACACAATTAAAGGTGTGCACACGTAAACATATAATTACAGATGTGAGCTGAGCCATGAAGGAAAGAGGGTGGGGCGGTGAGTGGTGATGTTGACGACAACTCTTCTGGGCCAGGTCCTTGCAAGAGGCAAGATTTTCACTGAGACTCAAGATGGGTCCTAATCTTCCTTTCCTTTCCTTTTATTTTTTAAAAAATAACTATTTATCTGGACCGACTTCAAACTCAAGACTCCCCCGCCACCCCCATCTCACTCTACAGAGCCCTTGGGTTACAGGTGTGTCTCACTGTGCCAGCCCATAGTCTATAACTTACCCACACTTACAGAAAGTATAGCAAATACTCTACACGCTTGGACTTTGTAAGGGACTCCAGGCATCGCCTGAGTGTGTACTGCAGTAATTTCCACTTTGCAGAAAAGGAAACTGACATGAGGAGGCCCAGTGACTTCCATGAGCTCCTGGCTGGAAGAAGACTGGAAATATGGTGACAGTCCCAGCTGCACCTTGATGGCTTTCTACTGGTGGCATGAAGGCCTGAGATGCTCCGGAGATCCTCTGTGGTTCTGGGTTTTTTTTGTTTTTTTTTTTAAATCCTTTCCAGCTGCCAGGATGAGGCCAGAGCCTCCCAGCTAGGCCCCAGTGAGGCCCTAGATCCCCAATCCAATGACATCATCCAAGAACCATCCAGCCGGCAGCAGACAGGCATGGCTGGCTACAACAGCATCCTTCCAGCTCTGTTTCAAGGCAGAGATACTTGCAGGGACTACTGAAGACAACTGTCCTCTCAGACCACTTCGGTAAACTGTAGGAGCCCTGTAGCCTCTGTACAGGTGTCCTTTTGCCAGAGGTCAGTGAAATCCATAAACCAACAAAGGAGAACAGCTTGACTCTCAGAGCTAAGAGAGCCATGCTCCTGCCTGGACCCCCATCAGAAACTCTGTTCCCAACTGAACTGACACAAGTCCCTGCCGGCCCACACTGGCCTCGCAGGGGGGAGTCACACACAGGTTTAATATACACTTGGTGGAGACCTGACAAGAGCAGTGGGCAGGGAGACTGCTCCATCGCCAGCTGCTGCTGCATCTGGAGCCCCCGTCTCTGGTTCTCTCAGTGGAAAAGTATGTTGGGCTTGGGGGTCTGCTCATTGGATGTTTCCTCTCTCAGGCTCCCACTCAAAAGACAGAACAGATTGGAGGAGGCAGGCTAATAGCATCCTGGTGACAGCCCAATTTTCATTTCTTGTGGAAGGGCCTCACATTAGCTCTGAGTCCCAGCCCAGCTCCCTCCACTCAGCCTCCACGCTGCCCTTTCCATTTGAAGAAATGCAGGCTGACCAAGACCACCTCCTTCCTAACTAGCCTGGACCCAGCCCGGACCACACGTTCTGTTAATCACCCTGGCTGGGAAGGTTTTCCAAGAAAAGGCACAGGGACATGAGGCCACTGGCAGCCCAGGCACACAGAAGCTTGCTGTCTACTTAGTTCCATCTTCTCTGGAGCCCTGTCTGCAGCTCCAGCTGGTCCTGGGCAGTGATATAAATGCCCGGAGCTTGAGAAATACATACCTCCGTTTCCTTGTACTGATCTGGTCTGTGGGGCTGGTGTTAGCAGTAAGATTGGTGAGGTCGTGTTATGTTGGAATTAAGGCTGGGTTGGTTTAGGGAGGATTTTGTGTTGTTCAGCTTTCCTTTGCTATAGCAAAATGCCCAAGAAAAATGATTTCAAGGAGAAAGGATATTTGGCTCATGGTTTCTCAGGTGTCAGCTCAGAGTTGTCTGGCTCTGTTGTTTTTAGGCCTCTGGTGAGGAAGAAGCATCATGGCAGAAGGAAGGTGGAGGTACTGGTCACCTCACAGAAGCCAGGAAGTGGAGAGGGGCGAGAACCTGATGGGCTCTTCAAGGACACATAATCCATTGACTGACATCTTCAAGCTAAGCTATGTCTCCTGAGTCATTCAGCCATGAACCCATGGATGGGCTAATTGGATAAAGTTGGCATCCTCATTGCTGCAACTTACTGGAGTTCATAGACAGTGCTAACATGGCATTACCCTTCAGAATGAGCTTTACTTTCACAGGCTCGTGGCCATGGCCAGTTGTGGCAAGGTCTTTAAAGTGGGAGAGAATTAGGGGAGAGATCACAGCCACAGACAGCCATGAGCAACCATAAGGTGACATATGGGATCTCCCAAGTCCCTCAGTTCCCTCCAGGACACCAGAACAAGGAGTTTCTCTGTCATATAGTGTGGTGATATGTTACCCAGACCTCCAGACCTCTATGGTTAGCTAATAGCAGAAAGGCTTTATTTTTTCAAGTGCAATATCACCACAATATAGAGCCCTCTGTCAGGGGGTGAGAGTAAGTTCTACACTACACGACAGCCCAAATTTCCATACTCCCAAACTCCATCTGTAACAGGTATTCCAAAGGTTTATGAAGCCATGGCCATGGCCATGTCCATTCACGGCCGTGACCTCACTCCCAGTACCAATAGTCTGCATCTGTTTTCTCATTAGTGACCAGAACAACCTAAAACAACATAACATGTTTGGTTGGACCAAAACAACATAAGGACAGTCAGGATTTGTTTTGCTCCTATTTTCTGAGCTAGCGCTGTGCCTGGGGTCCATTGTGGCAATGGGACTGCTTAGAGAAACAAGGTGTGGTTCACTCCATGGCAACAGGAGGCAGAGAGAATGGTCCACACAGTGTACAGGAAACAGAGCAGAACCATAACAGGGAGGGGCCATGGCAAACCAGAGACATGATGGACACCCTTCCAGAGCCCCATTTCCTCAGATGAGGCCTGCATCCCAGTTCTGCACCTCCCCAAAGACTATCCATATTTTAGATCCATCGGGGACTCAAACCATTCACTGGGTCCGAGTTCCCATGACCTAACCCTGGAATTGTCCGTGAAGACCCACCCAGGCATGTGCTTTAGTAGATTCTGGATGCTTCTCAGTCCAATAAAGACGATAATCAGGATTAACTGTCAAGCAATCCAGTAACCTCTCAGGTTCCCACTTCTGAATACTGGAGAATCAAGCAACACGTGAGTCTTGATGTTCCCAGTGTCACTCACTCTCCAATCCAAACATGACACATTAGGTTGGGGTTTAATATTCTTTAAGACCACACCAGAGATGCAAATATGGTGTGCACACGTGTGCATGAGGGTATGCAGTGAGTGGGCAGTGTGGGTTTGAACGGGAAGCAGGCACCTATGTGCACGTGAGTGTGCACAGTGAGTGTGCATGTGAGTGTGCACAGCAAATGCAGTGTACCAGTGGTGTGTGTGTGTGTGTGTGTGTGTGTGTGTGTGTGTGTGCGCGCGTGCGAGAGCAGATAAATGGATACAGTGTGTGGGTGCTCAGGTTTGAGCACATAGGTAATTTTACAATGTTCCCAAGCTTGCTTTCCACTCTCCCTGTTCCTCTGTCGCAGCACTAAAGCCTCATTAATGTGCAGGAGGCGTTCAGGCCAGAGCTTAGATGAGTCACCGCTGAGCTGCAGACAGTGGGGGCTGTGCTGGGTACAGCTTCTCCCCTCCTCCGGCCTCTGTTTTGGGCCAGCTTGTACACCCTACCTCTACCCTCCCTGGGCCTGGGTAGTGTCAGCTAGCTGCTTTTTGTGGGGATGGGAAACAGACTGACTCCAGAGGCTGTGGTTGTTTTTCTCTGCCAGACAGCAGCAGAGGTCGGGAGGGCACATACTGTTCCCAAGACTGTCCTTCTCAGGAGCCCTGTGGATGCTGATTGATAGGTCCTGTGCTCAGTCCACCCCTGCAGGTGTCTCCTACACGTGACTCTGTGTGGCTCCTTATTGAGGAGCTATCCAGCCCAACAGGACCATCACCCTTTCCTGTGCAGCCTGTTTGCCCTTCTGGGTATGTTACAGAAACGTCAAGCCCAAGTCTCATGAAGCAGGAAAATAAAAGGATCGTAGCAGGCAGAGAGAGGCACCACTTGAGGTGTCTTGGTCAATTTGGGGACTTCCTGAGATGTGCACCGCATGAGTGCAAACCCCATGGCTCTGCCTGGCCAGTACCGGGCTTGGTACACCGTGGAAACTAGGTAGACATGTCTGGGATGGAGGCTGGGTGAACAGTCAGGCAGAGAAGCCAATGACTTCAATGACTAGGAGAGTGACGACAGAAGGATGTTTAGATAGAAACGGCCCCAGAAAAGACCCCCTCCCCCAAACCTGGGCAGTAGATTGGCTGAAGAGAACAAGAAGGAGGTTGGGAGGCTGCAGTTTGGGCCTCTGGCTATAGAAGGGAGGAACCCAGGGGAGTGGGGAGCAGGAGAGGACAACCAGGAAAGGGTGATGTGTGACTCACATCCTGTGACAGAGAAGCCTTCTGCAGGGGACCAGAGGGCTGTAGAGTACCCACCCTATTGAGAGCAGTCCATGGATTTGAAAAGCAGCTCTTCAATACTCTGGTATGGGTCCTTGTTTGTGGTCAGTCAGCAAAGGAAGTGGCCATCTAGCTTGTACCTCAGGTCATGTGCTCATCTTCTCCACATACTCTGAAGACAATGACGCTACCCTACTTACCAGGCAGTCGTGGGTTAGCACATTCTACCTCTCCAGGATGGCTTGCTCCAGGAAGGTCAACCCACTTGTGCCTGATGCGATGTAGACTGACAGACTATGGCTACCAGGAAGGGAACCCACGATCCTGTTTTGCAGAGGGAATAAGTAAGGGGCCATACTCCATCCCTCTCTGCCACGATGAGATGTCCAGTATGGTAGTTAACTTGGGTTTAGAATCACCTGGGAGACATACTTTTGATGTGTCTATAAGGGAATTTCCAGAGAGGTCTGACCCAGCTGCACGGGGCTGAAAGTGAGTGGCACTACTGGACTGGGAAAAGCACCCCCTCTTTTTCATTCATAAACAGGAGGAAGCAAGATGTTCTAAAGCTGTTCCTCTGAACTGAAATACTCTCTCCTGGAAGGAGAGGAGAAACTCACAAAACTCAGGAAATAAATGAAATTTACAAGGCTTAGGAAGCTTATGTAAGTTCTTGTTTTTTTTTTTTTTTTTTTTTTTTTTTTTTGTTGTTTTTTTTTTTGGTTTTTCAAGACAGGGTTTCTCTGTATAGCTTTGGAGCCTATCCTGGCACTCGCTCTGGAGACCAGGCTGGCCTCGAACTCACAGAGATCCGCCTGCCTCTGCCTCCCGAGTGCTGGGATTAAAGGCGTTCGCCACCAACGTCCTGCAGCTTATGTAAGTTCTAAGGTTCACGAGACATCGTCCTAAAGTTATAAAATTAGTAAAAAACCGTGCTGGGGAGAGGAGACTTTCTTGTGGAGCTGCCTGTAAGTTAGGCAAAGAGCTCCAGGGATGCAGCTTTCCTAAGTCATTGCTCGTGGTGGGATGGGCAGGCTGGTGGTGCGGCTGCCTTTGGGTCATTCATGTTCTTCTAAGGGTCCCTCGTAAGGGACCTGTAAGTCATACCCCTGTAAGTCATGCCAATAAACTCTCTGGTTCACCAAGTTGGATTTGAATGGACTCATTCTTTGGCCTGTCATCAGTGCCCTATGTGAAGAGACGCTTGTTCATGTCTCTCCAGGAAAAGGCACTCGACACGTGAATACAAGCAAGCACTCATCTCTCCCTTCTTCCAGCTTACAGGCACAATGTGGACATTTGGTTGACATTCCTGCCACCATAGCTAAAGCCACACTGGCTACTGTGGCTTCTCTTCCACGTACTGCACTCTCAAACTGTGTGTCAAAATAAGTACTCCTTGCTTAGTTTGCTCTTGTTAGGTATTTTGTTGCACAGTAAGTAATACAGCAAATAGGTACTGAGGGTTGGGGCCTTGCCATGTGCTTCTTAAGCTTTGGATTTTGGGATATTCACCGAGGAAAGCTTTGGACATAGAGTGGAGATGACCCAAGAGAAAGGCTACATGTGAGACAGACATTAGAACTGGAGGTCAGCACTACCCTAGGCTCTTGGAGCCCAGATAATGCCACCACACAGCCCAGGTGCTGGGCATGACCTTCGGGCTTTGGTGTTGCCCAGGTGGTTTTCAGTTTGCATTCGTTCTAAGTCTCCTTGCTCTCCCCCACACCTCTCCTTCAGAATGAGGGTATTTATTCAACACCATTGTATATGGGAGATCTACAGTGTCACTCGCTTATGGATTTTCCAGGGGCTTATGGGTAAGAGATCACCTTGGTTCTCAGAAGCAATTTTGGATGCTTAAACTGTGTCAGGACTGTTAAAGCCTGTGGAGACTTTTAAAGTTAGACTGGAAGCATTTTGCATTATAAAAGAGTCGTTATTAAATGACCATAAACCTAGGGGAGCCAGGAGTAGAATTGTATGGCTTAAAGGTGATCTCCATGTATCACGTTGACTTACGATGGTTAAACTTGTTTGCAAATTTGACGTGATTTAGAATCGCCTTGGAGACACACTTTTTGGTGTGGAATCCCCCACCCCCACCCCAGCATCACACTTACACACTCATTTTCATGTCCACACTGCCGCTGTAAGGCTTCTCATATTACCAAGCCTTCCCCACCACAGCAGGAAAGAAAAAACAAACAAACAAACAAAACAAAAACCCAGCTAATTTTTTACACCCAGGGAGCAAACATTGAGGAGGTGGTACGGTCCTCAGATGAAAATCTGGTGTCTGAGTCCTACTCCCGGACAAGAGGAAGATAAAAGTGGAGGGACCTTGGGGGCAGAGGCCAACCTGGCAGGCCACAAGCAGCTTGAACCTGGTTTCTACCCACTCTGGAGGTGCCATTTAGTCCCAGGCTATGAGTGTACACGGAATAAGATAACAAACCACTTTCCCTTTGAAGGGAGTTTGACTTTGAAAGACCAGAAGAGCTATTTGTAACACTTTTAACCCCTTTTATAGATCAGTTGTTATGGAGGATGACAGAGAAAAAAGTCATGGTTTTAGGAGGAGAAGTTTTAAAAGGTTTGGTTGGGGGCTGGGGAGCTGGCTCAGTGGATAAGAGTGTTTGCTGTTCAAGGATGAGGACCAGGAGCTCAGATCCCAGAGTCCATTAAAAAAAAGAAGAAGAAGAAAGAAAGAAAAAAGAAAGAAAGAAAAAAACCACCTACTCACCTAACCAAACAAACAAAACCCTAAAAAAAACACCTGTGAATGGCTTGCATGAAACTGAATCCTAACCCTTGGAGAAAGAGACAGGAGCTCACCTGGGCCTGCTGGACCCCACCCAGCTCCAGGTTGACTTGCAGACCCTGTCTCAAAGAAATAAGAGGCAGAGGGTGAGAGAGCAGGTCACCTGACAGCCTCTGGAGCACACCCTCAGGTGCTGGGATGCACACACAGTGCACAAAGACAACACACTTGCTATCTGGTTTCATTTTTGTTGCTCTAATCAAACACCCCTGACAAAAACCAACTCATGTCTCTCTAGAGAAACACACACACACACACACACACACACACACACACACACACACACACACACACACACACACACACACACGGGATTTATTAGGATGGCTCACAGGCTGTAGCCCAACTAGTCCAACAATGGCTGTCTACCAACAGAAGGTCCAAGAATCCAGCAGTTGTTCGGTCCATTAACTGATGTCTCAGCTGATCTTTAGTACACACCAGAATCCCCAACAAGTAGACTCTAACCCAGTGAAGGAGTGGAATTGCCAGCAAGACTGGGAGCAAGCAGACAAAGAGAGCAAGCACCCTTCTTCCATGGGCTTCCAGCAGAAGGTGTGACCCGGATAGAGCTGTGCCTTCCCACTTCCCACTGGATTAAAAATAGTTATTCCCTTTTGAAATAATGTTTTTCTTTGTTTGTTTTGTTTTTGTTTACAATTCCAGATTCCATTCCACCATGGTGGGAAAGTCAGAGGCAGGAGCCTGAGAAAACTGGTCACATTTCATCCACAGTCGAGTGCACCTTTGCGTGCTAGGCTTCTTCATTCATGGACAATACTGGGCCCGGCCTAGCATGGTGCCACCCACAAGGGCTGGGCTTCTCCCACAGGCATGTCCACAGGCCAACCTGATCTAAACAATTCTTCAGTCCAGAGTGCCCTTTGAGGTGATCCTAAGTTGTGTCAGCTTGACAATTATAGCTAACCATCAATCTCCCAAGGAACTGTAAGAAGACCAGTGGATCCCACTTGCCCCTCTGATGCACCATTCCTTGTAGAACTTACTAGAGCCAGAGAGATCTGAGAACTTCACCCTTCTACTTGGCACTGCTGAGCCAGGAATTCATCCATAAGCATTCTTCTTTTTTTTTTTAACCTATTATTTAATATCCACTCTTGCAGATGTCTGCTGGTGGTTGGTTTGTGTTTGAGTTGCTCAGTTAGGTTTTAGGAATGTTTCTCCACCAACCTTACTATAAAGCATTCAGGCTATATTCTCCTGCCACATCTTGTATGTTCCCCCTCTTTTTCTCTGTCTTACCTTCTTTTTTCCATCTTTATCCCTTCTTTTTTTTTCCTTTTTACCTCTTAGTTGTAACTCTTTCTTGTATTTAGCAGTCACTAAACCCTGGTGACCCCACAGTGTCTCGACCGTCCCCTCCCGACTGTACTCAGCTGTCCTAGATTGCTTTCTGGTGCTGTGATGAATACCATGAGCCAAAGCAGCCTGAGAGGGAAAGAGCTTAGCTCATTTTACAGTTTGTAGTCAGTCAGTCAGGGAACCCAATGCAGGAACCTGAGGGCAAGAACGGAAGCAGAGGGCATAGAGCCAGGCTTGCTCCTCCTGGCTCACTCAGTTGGCTTTCTAATACAATTCAGGACAAGTTGCCCAGGATGGCGTCACACACAGTGGGCTGGGGCCTTCCACTTTGGTCATCAACCAAGAAAAGGTCCTAAAGGCTTTCCAATAGGTCAACTGAGGGAGGCATTTTCTCAACTAAGATTTCCTCTTCCAGACAACTCCAGCTTTTGTAAAGTTGATAAAACCAAACCAAACCAAACCAGGGCACTGCCTCAATTCTTTTCTTTCCAAAGTAGATCTAATAGTGACTCCTTCTCCTTGCCCACCCTACTTCTTCCTCACTCCTAATCCTGTTAACTAAAATTTGAATATACTTTATACTATCCTTTGTTGTTTATTCTCCAACAGCTATTGAAGTCAAAAGGGACATTGTTATTAATTTGCTAGTACAACAGTTGCGTGCTATAATATCAAACAGCTGTCGTTGCTCTCCTAGTTAATACCCTACTTGGGGAATATTATACAGCTTACACCAGGCACCTTGAGCTCCTGGTCTGAGGAATTAGTTTTTGAACTAAATACTCAACTCTATCACATCCAAATCCCACTTGAACATTACAGATACATCAACTGAAAGAATATAGCTGATAAAAAAATAACAACAGATGCATAAATCCCAATGCAGTAACATAAGAAACAGGAAAAAAAAAGCAAAGATGACTCCAAAAATTATTAACCCTACAGTCATGGCATCTAGAAAGAGTGAGCAAGATGAAACACCAGGCTGAGAATGCAGATAAGGATCATAAAAGTATGTTCAAAGTTGCATCTCCCCTTCCTCCCCCACCAAAAGCAAAGCCAGATGAACTATAAAATAAGGAAAGTGGCAGATGGTACAAAACGGTAATTCAAGAAAGAGATAGAAATACCAAAGTACGCCCCTCTGAGATGCTGGAAACAAACAAACAAAAAATGTAGTAAGTCCAGTTATAAAACTGTAGAAGTCCTCAGCAACAGAACAGTCAAGAAGACGGCATATCTGAGCTTGATGACGAGGAGAAAGTACTGAAACAACCCAACAAGGTCAAAGATGAAATGATAAGAAGGGAAGCAGGGAAAATTTCAGGATATACAAATGGGTTATAAGCATAGAAGAAGAAGGAGAAGGAGGAAGAGGAGGAGGAGGAGGAGGAGGAGGAGGAGGAGGAGGAGGAGGAGAAGAAGAAGAAGAAGAAGAAGAAGAAGAAGAAGAAGAAGAAGAAGAAGAAGAAGAAGAATTTCTTTCTAAAGGTAAAGGAAATACTTTCAAAAGAATCATAACAGAAAACTTCCCAAAGTTTAGAAAGGAGATGTCAGTGCCAATGTAGGAGACATTTAGGAACCAAACAGACAAGACCAGAAAGATACTTCCCTCCTCATATTTTAATTTAAACACTAATATGCAGAACAAAGAAAACAGGCTGTAATTTGGCACAGAAAAGCATCAAGTCACCTACAAAGGTGGGCCCATTAGAATCATATCTGATCACCCAACTGAAACTTTAAAATCAAGAGACATTATCCATCAGGCTCTGATGGATAATAACCGCCAACTCAGAGTGCTATACCCAGCAAAACTACCTGTCATAGCTGAAGGGGAAATAAAAACTTACCATGACCAAAACAGACTAAAGTTATTTATGATCACCAAGCCAGCCCAATAGAAGATATGTGAAGGAATCCTACAGTCTAAAGAGAAAAACAAGACATCCATGAGTCCTCAGGAAAAAAAAAAAAACAAAAACAAACCACACTAAAAAATCAACCAACCAAAAGAGGAAAAGAAAAATACCAAATTCCACAAAATCAACCAAATGATGGGAAACAATACACAATTTTCAACAAAGCTCTGAATATTAATGGTCTTGTTTCCCTCCATCAAAAGACAGACTAGTGGATTGGATCAACCAGGAGGCAATCCAGGCCTAGAAAGGCCACTGCCACATGGTCTATCTCCCATGTGGATCTGGACTTTGGATTTTTAGATTTCTCTGTTTGCTATGGAGCATCTGCAGATCTCAGAAAGCTAGTCTTTAAGAAGAGGCCTTAGGGATGAGAAGATTGTAGAACACATATGAAATGAAGGTGGAGGTGATGAATACTGGGGATAAAGGGTTTTGTTGTTGTTGTTTTTAACCAACTTTATTTTCTCTAAGTTAAAACAAAACAAACGACATTTAAAAACAGAGCCAGCTACTGCTACTTTCTACCAAGAAAATGTTTCTTTTGGTGTTCACCCATCTAAATTTCTGTGAAGGTGATCTTGTGAAATCGTCCAGGGGATGAATGTTTAAGCAAGAATGGGTTGGTAGCACAGGAAGACGGAGTGAGGGATGTATGGAAAACCCTCATTGAAGCCCCTGCTTTCAAAGATAACTTAAATACATGTAATTGTTTAAAAAAAGTTTTAACAAGGCACCCCTGCATGGATGAACAATGCTATCATTGAAAACATGGATTATTGAATGAAAATGTCAGTGCTAGGGGGATACTGGCTTATGAGTTATTAGTAAAGAGCTTACAGTGACCTCCAAAATAAAACAGGCTATTGTCTTTGTTCTTAATTACCTTCCAGAACTAGATGGTAAGATCCTATTACTGAAGACACAATACACTTTGGTTACAGGATTCAAGCCAGAATTGACTTGAAAACTTCTTCCCTGCTAGCTAGCTTTTATAGTGCCGGTGGGTGCTGGGCATGCTATAGGGAAAGAGAAGCCATCAACAAGAATCTTATCTCCAGTGAACCCTGCATGCTACAAGACTGGCCTGACAGGAACGGTGAATCTTCTAGTGTAACAGTGGTGTAAGTGTTACTGGATACCAACCACTTTTTGGGTTGACTTGAGGCCTGATCCACAGGGGGCAATTCATGCTTGGTACTGTACATCTGACCAAAAGCTCCAGCTGTGGAGCTCATAATCCCTACTAGGGGACATGTTGTCTAATTGCCTTCTAAATGTTTATGTTTACACTCACGTAGCTTGGTGCTGCCCTCAACCTTGGTTACAGAAGTGTCTCTATGTAGCGGCCAGCAGATAATGGAGAATGAGTGACTGTTGAATGCTCACCCCTCGATGGGACATCCATCTCAACTCCACCTAGGCTCTGGGAATACAATGTAAGAGCCAGAAGATGGGGAGAAGTGCTGCTAATTGCTGGATTCAGAGCATGTCATGGTCCTTGCAATCAGGAGCTCACATCAGCAAAAGTTATGCTCCGTAGACCTGCAGGTACAAAGTCAAGCTCATGAGATCAGTCAGTGTTCCAACAGGTAGCACCAACTGAGCCCACTGAGTTACAAAAAAAGGAGAAGGAACGAAGAGGCAGCTATATTTGGTAACAGGAGGAGTGGGATGATGTCTTAGGGTTACTACTGCTGTGACGAAACACCATGACCAAAGAAACTTGGGGAGGAAAATGTTTATTTGACTTATGTCTCCACATCATCGTTTGTCATCAAAGGAAATCAGGACAGGACTCAAGTAGGGTGGGGACTTGGAGGCAGGAGCTGATGCAGATGCCATGGAGGGGAGCTGCTTACTGGCTTGCTCGTCGTGATTTTCTGTGTGCTTTCTTACAGATCCCAGATCTACCAGCCAAGGTATGGCACCACATAATGGGTTGGGCCAGCCCCCATCAATCACTAATTAAGAAAATACCCTGCAGGCTTGTCTACAGCCCAGCCTTATGGAAGCATTTTCTCAGTTGAGGCTCCATTCTCTCTGATGACTGTAGCTTGTGTCAAGTTGACACGAAAATAGCCAGTAGAGATGGGGAAATGTGGTGTATATAATCAAGATACATTGTATACATACATGAAATTATCAAAAGAATAAGAGACAATCCCTTTAAAATAGAATTAATTGATAAAAAGCTAATCATTACAAATATAGCATATAACCTTCTATTCTTTGTTCTCATGGTCTCATATTTATTTTGTAATGTAGCCCAAATTAAAAAAAAAATATCCTGCCCCGGGCGATGGTGGCAATCCCAGCACTTGGGAGGCAGAGGCAGGTGGATCTCTGTGAGTTTGAGACCAACCTGGTCTACATGAGCTAGTTCCAGGACACCCTCCAAAGCCACAGAGAAACCCTGTCTCAAAAACAAACAAACAAACAAAAACTCTCAAGTCTGCAATATTCACAACAAATTAAAAGTCTAAAGACTCTTAACAGTGAAATCCTTTTTGAATAAAAAACCAAATTGTAGACTTTGTCCATGTCATAAACAGGATCCTGTCCAATGAATAGTCACACCAAAGCAAAACCAAGACCAAGAGAAGATGTCTAATCATCCAGCCCCCCTGGCCAATCTCTGGTCTGAGCTCCAGATGGCTGCCATCTATGGCATCCACAGCTTCTTTTGTGGGCATAGGCCATCACCATTCCACACCTGGAATGCTACATGGTGGAAATCCTGTGGCTTCTCTGATATGCTGGGTCTCCATTGCAACTAAGGCTTCACCTTCACCAGTGGCCTTCCAAGACCTCTGTGCAGGAATTCCAACACCACCACAAGGTACTACAAGGTCTCAGACCATGTGTGATCCCTGCATGCCTTCAAAGCCAGTACTACATGGATGACTCACATTGCCGAGTTCTTCTGACATGTAGGCTGGCCCACTTTGATGGCAACTGTATAAACTCCTGTGCTTTGACCTGAAGGAGACACTTTCCTGTAGTCCCAGTGAAGCCCAGGTTCACCTCAGTGGTGCCGGGCTCTTTGGCAATCACAACCGCTTCTGTAGAGGATCTCATCAGCACACACAGATTCTCAACCAAAGCATTACAATAATGCCCCCTGGTCCTGCTGACAACAAAGTCCTTGTTCTCTGAGATATGGCATGGCTCCGTGGCGATGCTACTCTCACCGATATTACCTTCAAGCTCCCACAAGAATTACGCGTCAAGCTATGAGCACTCAGTGATTTTTCTAGCCCAAAGATCTCAGTCTTCCATATTCCTCTCACAACATAATCCAAGGCATAAAAGACATATACACAGTCAGTTATATCACAGCAACACTGCTTCATGTACCCCTCTTGCCATGATAAAACACCCTGACCAAAGGAACAGGTTCTATTTGGATTACAATTTCAGACTGCAGACCTTCATTGTAGGAAGTGACAGAAGCAGACACTCACGAGGGAGTTGGTCACACCACACCCCCAGTCAAAACCAAAAAGAAGAAGTTCACGCAGGCCTACTGGCTTACTTCCTGGCTTGCTTTTCTTCTCTTACACAGTTCAGGCCCTGGCCTAAGAATGGAACTGTCCCCCCACTGGCATGCTCACAGGTCAACCTGATATAACAATCCTTCAGTGAGACCCTTTTCTGGGGTTATTTAAAGTTGTGTCAAGTTGACAAAGCTAAACATCACACTCACACAAGTTGTGATGGCTAGTTTCCATTTTCAGCCTGGTGAGATTTAGTAGGGGGTTACTTTGATTATGCTACTTGATGTGGGAAGACCTTCACTGTGGCCTGGGATCCTAGGCTGTATAAAAAGGAGAATGTAAACACAAGCACTCATCATGGATATGACATGGTCAACTGCTTCAAGCTTCTGTTGCTGTGATTTCCCTGCCACAAGGGACTGTCACCTGGAACTATGAGACTATGTAAGCTCTTCCTTCCTCAAGTCCCTTGGTCAGGGTCTTTTGTCACAGCCACCAAAAGTAACTTTGGTGGTTTGAATGAGAATGGCCCCCATAGGTTCATATATTTGAATGCTTGGTTCTCAGTTGGTGGAACTGTTTGGGAAGGATTAGGAGGGTGTGGTCTTGTTGGAGGAGGTGTGTCACTGGGGTGAACTTTGAGGTCCCAAAAGCTCATCCCATGCCCGGTTAGTGCTCTTTTGCCTCATGTTTGTGGATCAGGATGTAAGACCTTAGCTACTGTTCCAGCACTAGGTCTGCTGGTCTGCTGGCATGCTCCCCACCATGATGGCCACGGAACTGTAAGCCCCCAATAAATTATTTCTTCTGTAACTTGCCTTGGTCATGGTGCTTTGTTGTAGTATCATAGTAACAGGAAATTAACTAAGACTAACACACACACACACACACACACACACACACACACACACACACACCACCACCACCACCACCACCAACAACAACAACAACAACAACAACAACAAACTCGATAAAATAATAGGTTTCAGCAGTGGATAAACTGATGGAGACAGCATGTTGAGAACTGTGGAAGTCATTGCTCCATCTGTCCTCCCCATGCTCATGTCCTCATTGTGTCCTGTGAGAAAGCTCCCTGGCCCTGCTGACCATCTCTGCCTCTTTGGTTGACATCATGCTTGACTGAAAACTTGGTGAGCTTCCCCTGGGTAGCCAACCTAAGGACTCTCTGGCTCAGGGATGGGCCTGGGAGACAGAGCGCCTCTCGCTGGGTCCTAGCCTTGTCTCCCTCACTGGACTCTTTCCCTTTTTACTGTCCCACTGTCCCTCTCTCCTTCTTTGCCTTTGCCATCTCCTCTCTCTGGCCTTCCCTCTTCCACCCTCCTCCTCTCCTCCATGTCTTCTCTGCAGACCCTAAGGATCCTTAGCATATGAGAAGAGACTCTGGCTATTAGACTTGGGATCCCTGTGAAAGCCTGTTACTTCTGCTCAAGCACTTGTCTAAAGAACAGCTCCTGAGATCTTTTCCATTGTGCGGATGTGTGGGAGGATGGGGTGGGATGCATGCAGAGCCCAGAGGAGATGTCTCCCTCCATCACTCTCCCCCTTAGTCCCTTGAAATAAGATCTCTCAGTGAATCTAAAGCTCGTGGGTTTGGCCACTCCTTGCCCTTGTACACAGCAAGCACTCTTAGCCACTAAGCCATCTTCCCAGCCCCCATACCTTTATTGTCTAATAAATTTTTATGTAGCCTTTGGAACATAGGTATATGAATTAGGTGTACAAATCAAACACTGATATAAATCATGAAGAAATTCATTTAAAAACAATTCTTTGATATACACATAATTTTACCATTTATTAAAGATGAAAGCAAATTTGCATGCTAATGAGATGGATATGCTTGTTCATTTTTACATAAAGAATTAAATCTTGGCTGAATATTTAATATTGCAGGATGTTGAGCATCTTCAATGTTTTTCAGAGTTGCTCAATATTTTGATTTTATAATCATCAATGCAGAGAATGTCACTTTGCATAAATACATAGCACAAAATGGTAGAACTATGTTTAGGGCCATTTCAGAAACTATAGGAAATTCTATCTAAAACCCAAGCCAGAATTCATTTAATGATATTTTTAATGCAACTCAAGTCAGAAACTCAAACAGCAATTTTTAAAGTCAAACACTCTAACACAATACAATCCAAATACATTCTAATTTGATATTTACATGCTGAAGAGTGGCAGTGGGAAATATGAAGTCTTTGTTTTCTGTAATTAAAGAGTTCTGCTACTGTGTGAGCAGAAAGGTTTGCACGTACAATCGAAGCACAGAGACCCGGGCCAGGAGGGCAATCCCAGCTTGCTGCAGGGGCCATGAGAGCTGAGCTCAGTCCTGATCACCATGTATAACCTTGTAATCACAGTGCTGGGGAGATAGACAGACAGATCTCTGTGGCTCATTAGCCAGGCAGTCTAACTACTCTGTGATCCCTAGGTCTCAGTGAGAGACTTTGTCTCAGAAAAACAGCATGGACAATTCTTGAGGAATGGCATCCAAGGTTCACCTCTAGCCCACCCCACCCCACCCCTCATACATACACCCCCCCACGACCACAAGCCACTTCATTTTATAACATATGACAATTTGGAATCTGTGCTGAGAGATTTTCATTGGATGAGGTGTTGTGAATATATTGGTCACAGCCAATACTTCAGCGACATCGCATGCTGCAATACTGGCAAACACTGCAAGAGACACCTTAGATTTATGATGAATTTCATTTTGAAGTAACTTGGTTGTTGCATGTTTAGAAACCTTTTTTTTTTTTTTACTGGTGCCAAGTTTTTTCATAACCACCACATTCAGTTTCATGACCTTGGTGTGTAAGAAACTGGGTTCTAGAAGAGTCTATGGTATGCACTGGAGAGACTGAAGGTAGTGTACAGAGGCAACAGGATGACTGCAACGTATAATGCCTTTACTACAATAGGTTAGACACTAACTCCCTGCCCATTACCTCATTTTCTTGGAAAGAACTTAGACACATCCCCAGAAGTCCTTTGAGCAAGGCCAAGAATCCAGTGAGAAGAACCAACCTAGCACTGGAATAAGCTAAGACATGAAAATGGGTTTCCATGGTGTGTTGGAGGCCCTGGTGGAGAGTAAGGTATTTTGGCACAATTCTGGAGGTGTCCTAGATAGCTTTAACTGTCAACTTGACAGCCTAGAGTCACCTGACAAGGGGGGTCTCAATTGAGAAATGACCAAGATTGGATTGGCACATTTGAGAAGGATTGTCTTGATTGTGAATAGGTACCATCTATCCTTGGGCAGGTAGTCCTCTGCTGCTTATGAAAGCTAGCTGAGTCTGAATCTGGGAGTAAGCTAGCAAGGGTGCTTCTTTATGGTTCTTACCTCCAGGTTCCTGCTAGAGTTCCTGCTCTGACTTCTCTCTGACTTCTCTCAGTAAGACCCTGACCTAGTAATGCTGCTTTGGATCAGAGTGTTGTTGTTGTTGCTGCTGGTGGTGGTGGTGGTGTGTGTGTGTGTGTCTGTGTTGTGTCTCTGTGTGTGTAGTGTGTGTCTGTGTGTGTCTGTGTTGTGTCTGTGTGTGTCTGTGTGTCTATGTATGGGTGTATGTGTGTGTGTCTCTGTGTGTCTGTATCTGTGTAGTGTGTGTCTGTGTGTGTGTGTCTGTGTGTGTGCCTATGTGTGTGTGTGTCTGTGTATGTGTGTGCCTATGTGTGTGTGTGCCTATGTGTATGTGTGCATGTGTGTGTCTGTGTTGTGTCTGTGTGTGTGTGTGTGTATGTATGGGTGTATGTGTGTGTGTCTCTGTGTGTCTGTATCTGTGTAGTGTGTGTCTGTGTGTGTATTGTGTGTGTCTGTGTGTGTGCCTATGTGTGTGTGTGTGTCTGTGTGTATGTGCCTATGTGTGTGTGTGTGCTGTGCGTGTGCGTGTGCGCGTGCGCATGCGCGTGTGCGTGTGCGTGTGCGTGTGTGTGTGTGTGTGTGTGTGTGTGTGTGTGTGTGTGTGTGTGTGTAATTACAGAAACAGAAAGGAAACTAGAGCAGAAAGAGGTACTGGGGAAGTGGGGTGTGGCTGTGATGAACCTGATCATGTGGCTGTCTAAGTCTTTGGACTGTTTCTCTTGGGGATTGTAGAATTATCTAGAACTTTAGGCTGGAACTTCTCTCAGGGCTTAATGGGCCATAATTATGGAAGCTTGGAAGTCAGTAAATCTGAAAGAAATGCCTGACTTGTGAAGTTTCATAGGGAAGCAAAATAAGTCTGTCAAGACTTGGGGTCCAGCCTGTTTGTATGATATTTTGGATTAAGAATTTGTGTGCTGATCACTGGGGTTGGAAACAGCTGTAGTTGACAGGAGACCTGTCCCACTGAAGTGAAACCTTTTGTGCTTCATTGGGATGACAGGAAAGTGTTCCCTCAGGATCAGCACACAGCAATTGTGCTCCAGGGGGACCAAAGCCATGTCTCCAGCTGGCAGCCTAACTCAGCAATATGTAAGAGTCCCCGTGTGACCCTCGTATTGGAGTCATGGAAGCTGCCAGGACTGAAGGGGTTCTAAATAGAGGGTGAACACGGGAACCAAGTGGAGAGGTAGGGACTGGGCTGGCATTGGTGAAGGTGCAGTCTCAGTTGCAATGGAGAGCCTGGGATACTGGAGATAGTAGTACAGAGGGAAGTCCACCAAGGACAACAGCAGGTGTGGAGTGTGAGAGTCAAAGCCTGAGACAAGCTGTGTGTTGTGGGTAGCTGACCTTAGAGAGCAAGGCTGTCCAAGCCTTTTGAAGCCAGAAGATCACAAGTTAGTTCCAGATGCTGGACATGGAGCTATGGGCTCTGGGTTTACACTGCTGGAGCTTGGTTTGGCTCTGATTTGATAGTTTCCATGCCCTGCTTCTTCTCTTTTAAAAATAAGAAAGTGTACAGTTCCTTTTTTTATTATTTTATGGGAACCACTGTTAAGGGACTTTGGGCTTCTAAAGCACTGGAATTAGTAAGGGCTGTGAGATCTTTAGAAAAAGATTTAATTTTTTTAAATTTATGAATTTGCTTGCATGTACCACATGAACACTTGGTACCCACAGAGGCCTGAAGTGGGCATTGGGTCCCCTGGAACTAGAGCTATAGATGGCTGTGAGTTGCTGTGTGGGTGCTGAGAACTAACCCAGGTCCTTTGTAAGAGTAGCAGTGATTTTAACCTCTGAGTCATCTCTCAGCTTCCAAACTGTAAGACATCAAAAGCTGTATTGTGCTTTGTATTGTAATATTAGCATGGTATCTTGGGGACAAGGAGTTGAAAGGTCATGGTTTAAAGTGTCAGCTGTGTGTCAAGTTGACGAGGAGTGGTGTGTCCTAGTGGGCTTTAACTGTCAAGTGGACACAGTGTAGAGTGACACGAGAAGGAAGTCTCAATCGAGGGACTGTGGAGATTGGACTGGCTTACGAGCATGTTTATGAGGGAGAGGTTCTGGCCCACTGTGGGCGGCACTGTTCCTAGGCAAGTGGTCTTGAGGAAGTTAACTAAGCATGAGCCAGCAAGTGGCATTTCTCTATGGTTCCTGTCTCCAAGTTCCTGCCCCTACTTCTCTTAGTGACAGACTGTGACCTGGTCGTATAGGAGAAATAAATTTTTCATTCCTCTAAGTTGTTTTTTGTTATGGTGTTTGCCTCAGGAATAGCAAGAGAACTAAAAAAGGAGGAGACTGAAAAGTGAGAAAGATGAGGCGGTAAAGACCTGGACTCAAACACCCCATTTTCTTTGTCAAGCTCTTAATCAGTTACTTTCCTCTCACTGCTGAGACAAACTACCAGACACAATCAACTCAAAGAAGGAAGAGTTGATTTTGGCTCAAAGTTCAGGGTATACAGTCCATAATGGCAGGAGAGTCCTGGTGGTGGGACCTGGAAGCTGCTGGTACATTTCTGCAGCAGGGAGCAGGGAGAGATGAAGGCTGCAGCTTAGCTCACTGTTTCCTTTACCTTCAGCCTGGGACCCCATATGGGGTGGGTCTTCCTGTTTCAAACGACCACTTCTAAATCATGTTCCCGACATGCCCGGAGCTGACAGCCAAGAACAACTATCACAATCCTGTTTCCTGATCCACTGAAGGGAGACCTACCTTCAACAAGTGGCCCGAGTCATCTTTAGAGTGTCTGGTGCCATGCCTGGCCTGAACTCAGGGTATGCTTTGCGTCATCTTTATGAGACGCGTGATGCTGCTGTGTGTATCGTCTGTATGAGCTGTGCGATGCTCCTGTGTACACAGGACTAGCTGAAGGGAAACCCTCACAGTTCCTAACTAGGTTCCCCTGAAAGATGTCGGGGTCCTTCTATAAGGCATGGCATCAATGAGGACTTGTAGGACATTGCTATCCAGTGAACATGTGGCTCTGGCAGTACTCTGCAGGTAGCTCAGCTGCGAGGCTATGGCGATTGCTTCCCTATAGATGGGCATCGGAGGCCAAGCTGCTCCATGGTGTTGCCCCTGCTACCATGATAGAATCCAAGCTCAGAATCCTGGCCTCCAACGCTCATCTACAAGGAGGCAATAAACTCACCCAGTGGTGACAGTGGGAGCAGGGTCAGGGACTGTGGGTGTAGTATCTGCCCTTGGTCCTGCTGCTGGGGACACCTCAGTCACAGAAGTGGTAGGGAGCATCCTGCCCAGGGACTCCAGGGTCTCTGGAAGGCTGTCTCCTCCCTCTTCCCTACAGCTTCCTGTCCTGATGGTATAGTACACCAGGGGGCTCATGAGATATTGTTTCCCCCAAAGAACTCAGACAGCAACAAAATATTTGATGGTATAGTTTCCAGAAGTTCTACTCCTGAGAGAGCCTGTCTTCCAATGATTACCAGCTTCTTCTGTGCCAAGGCTGCCTTCCTTGGGGACCATCAACATATGGGATTTGTTTTTAATTTAAAATAAAGCAGACTCCCCAATCCCCTTCCTCTCTTGCTTCTTCCTCTCACTGGCTGGCACTCTGACTGTCCTGTAAGCATGGCAGTGTTGCTGCTTCCCAGCCTTTGTCAAGGTTTTACCTGGAAATTGTCACCCGCTCCCTTGTCTTGGCCATGTTCCAGGGGCCCCCACCAGCCCCCGTTGTTGCTCACCCCAACCTCCTGGACCTCTTGGTCTCTAAGCAAGTGGATCTGTGTTGTCCCCTCCCTAGCAGCCCACCCCCTTTTCCTGTCCTTGAGAGGCCTGACAGGAATCCAAACAAGTCCTGGGGGGTGGGGGGTGGGGGGTGAGGTGGAGTAGGGGGTGGGAGGTGGGATGGGGTGGGGTCGGGTAGGGGTGGGGTAGGGAGGGCATCTCCTGCTTTTTCATGCCTGCCTGTGCTTGCCCAGGGAGAGGCACCTCCACCCTTGGTGTGAGGCTCTTTGTAGAGGAAACCCAGGGAATAGGCATCTCTCCTCCAGCCTGTAGAACCTGTCACCCATTCTGACCCCAAAGCCTGCTCCTAACTCCATGGGAATATTCCTAGCAAAATCCCACAGTTGCCATCTAAGACTGTCTCAGCTCAGGGCTGGCCATTGGTGGCCTGGTGTAGTTAAACTCTAAAGACTGTGTTTTTTCAGATTTTTCACAGGGGTTCAAGTTTCTTAGCTTTGATCAACAAAAGAAGGGGGGCGGGGGAGGAGACTCCACATGGCAGGTCCAGACTCCAATCTCTCCAATACCTTCTCCCTGGGCCTCCCCCAGCCCCAGAAGCCCCCTCCCCAGCTGTGACATCACCCTGCAGATGACAGCCCTGTGATCCATCACCAGCCATCTGCTTCCTTGCTGCCAGGGACAGGAGAGCCTGGAGTTGGCCCCCTGGGCTAGGAGGCAGCTGCACCCTGCCCATCACAGCCCACAAAAGGCTGTTTGCATTTGTTCATATTGGTCCCCCACACCCCTCCCCAACCTTCCAGTCTCTGAAGACAGGACATCTTCCCATCCAGGCCTGGAGTTTCTAACCAGACAGCCTTGCTTGCAGTGAGATTGCACTGAGATTGAGATTTGATGAGGTAAAGCCTTGGGCATCTGTGATTCTGTTCATGGTTCAGGCTGTGATGAAAGGGGCTGTTTGCTTAATACCCAGACCAAATTCAACCCAGGGCCTGGGCAGGCGCTTGAGAGAAGTGCCTCTACTTTAGCCTCTTGAAAATTTGTGGCAAGATCCAAACACTTGTCAGTCTTACCACTCCCTTGAGAAGGGTGGATTTTGTAGCGTGACATGGAACTGTTTGCTAAGATAGAGAGGTCTCAGCTGCTCTTCAGGGCTCAATGCCGGCATCTTCATTCTTTGGGTCCAAGATGTAAACGCTAAATCCCAGCCCCACTTTCTAGACGGGAGAGTCAGATGGGTAGGCCTTGGAGAGGTCTAAGTGGTTACAAAGGAAATGAATACTGAACCTTTGCAGGCTTGTTTCCCGAAGTGTGTGGGGAGAGGTGGGTGAAGAGTAACCAACTCGGCACCAGAATCTTTCTCTTACAAACAATTAAAAGGGCTCTTCTCTGTCTCTACCTTGGGACAATGACCTCCCCAGACAGCAGCCCCACGGGCCCCTTCAAAAGGGCACAATCACCCCCGTAGCGTCTGTCGGTTCTGCTTGACTTGGAGAAATGGCTCCCTCCTCGGAGTTCCTAAAACATTTATCATCCCTGCGATTCCCCGGGCAATTAATCAGGTGCTGCCTTGACTATCTCTTCCAACGTTGTTGTATCGAGCGGCTGTTTAACCCTTATCAGCAGCGGGGCTTTCGACAGCTTGTCTTTCTGATTCAACAGGAGCTTTTAGAAGGCCAGGCAAAGGTCCACCTATCTCTGTGTCCTGTGCTTATTCCCTGAAGATGTCTGGGCTCTTCACTGAGAGGGTCTGTCTACCCCATAGATAGCATTTGCATGCAGGGTGCTTAGCATCGGGCTGAGGCCCACGGTGCTCACAAAGGGGCCATCTGCACTGGTGTGCTCATGAATACTGCTACTGGTTTGTTTGAACATGATTGAGTATTTGTGGCTTTTATTGTTGTTTAGATTCTTTTAAAGATTTGTTTTATTTTTATTTATTTAGTGTGTGTGTGTGTGTGTGTGTGTGTACATAAGACCAGGTGCCCTCAGAGTCCAGAAAAAGGCATCCCTTGAAATTGGAGTTACAAACAGTTGTGGCCACATGGCATGGGTTCTAGCAACCTAACTTGGGTCCTCTGTAAGATCAGCCAGCACCATTGGGTCATTTCTCTAGCCCTGTCTTAAGGCTTTATTAATGACTACTGTGGAGTTGGATATGTACCATGGTCTGTGTGTGGAGGTTTGAGGGCAGTCAGTCTGTCCTTCTACCTCCAGGTCATCAAGCTTGTATCATCGGGCAGCAAGGGCCTTCATCCCCAAAGCCATCTCACTGGCCCTCATGACTGAGCATCTCTGGGCTCCAGGCATTGTGCTTCTGTGGACATTGAGGGCAGCAATCATATCTTTTCCTGATGAGCCTTGGAAACACAAGCTCTGTTCTTTATGGCTGTGAGGCTCTCTCTACTTCAAAGGCTTGTGTCCAAGAATTCTCAGTCTGGGTGAAGGTAGTTGTTTTGATCTCATGTTTAGTATGTGGCTTTCAAAGGATAGAAGTTTTGTGGACAGAAACCTCCCACAGTCCCCCACGGAAGTCAAGAAGGAGGGTCTGGGAGTGGGGCACTCAGCTAGTCTGAGGTGGGGGCCCAACATTACTGGAAAATGTTTGTGATTCAGCAGTCCCAAGGATGGAAAAGACTTGAAGCAGCCCGGGTAAGGATCCAGGGAGCACCAGCCCGAGTGAGGATCCAGGGAGCACCACAATGTTTAGGGGATCAAGACTGCAGTCATTCCAAGTAACCCAGCCACCACTGGGCCATCAGTTGTCTTGAACTTGTACCAGTCCCTCACTGCTTCCTGTGTGAAGAATGAGGGTACAGGGGGAGTGGCTGAGAGTTGTCATGATCACCCAGACGAGATCTCTGAGCTTGAGATAGGGGGTACTGGAGGAGGCAGAGAAACACCTCCCTTCCAGATCTTTCTGAGATGAACTTTTTGCCTTGCCTGATTTCCTCTGTCTGTCAAGGCCCCGTCATCCCTCCCCTATGTTAAGGTTTTCTGTTTACAGGTGTACTACCCTGTGCACTGGGGAGAGCCCATGAGGACAGAGCCCGAGATGCATCAGTGCAAGGGTGGGCATGAGAATCACTGAATCCCTGCCAGGGCTGAGAGCTTTACAGAAACTGCATTTGGCGCTTTCCTGCAGCCAGCTAGACCCTGGAAGTAGAGGGGCTGCTGATCTCTCTTAGGCTGCAGATCATGCCATTCAAATGTGAGCACTCGAACCATGCCTCACTTCTGCCCGAGGGTTATGACTCTCCTGGGTTCCATTCCACAGCCCACTTCTCAACCAAAGCCTGATTTGGGGGCAGCTGAGACCAGCCCCAGGTCCCAGAAGGAGAGAAACCTACATCTCCCCAAGGGCCACCAGCCGGGGACAATGGATCCTCTGTCAGCGAGTAGCGAGTATTACAAAAACCTAAAGACATTATCCTGGCCCTGGTGAGACGTTTAGGAAATAAAACAGATTTTAAAAACACACATACACATGAAAAATGAAGTAGAAGGGCTGCTGGTGGTGAGAGACTCCAAGGTGACCTCACCCTCATCTGCCCCGAAAGAAAAGAGAATGATGTGTGGCCATTTTGAAAACCCCAGAGTATGGGCAGCCCTTCGGAGACGTGTTTACCTCAGTCATGGTGAGGTCAAGCTCAGGAGAACCTCAAAAGGCAGCTGCAACGATCTGTCTCCATTGTCAATGTGATAGCATTTAGAAACTCTGATGAGCCACACTCTTACTGTGGAGATGTTTCCAGAAAGGTTTAACTGAGGCGGGAGGGGCTAATCCCCATGCCTGACTCCACTGCTCACCTGGAGCCCTCGGGGTGGATGGGGGGGGTGTTGCAGAAGCCAGATTCAACAATAACATGAGCATTGCAGGAGACACAGCTCACTATGCAGCTTTCTGTGGGGGAGGAGGTGAGAGTGACTGGTGTTGTGACCAGGACTCTATGGAATGCAGGTTTCCATGGGCGGTGGGAGTGAAAGGCTTTCTCATTGGTGAGAGGTTCTCTCACCACCAGAGCCTCATCCATGCTTCAGGTTGCAGACACAGACTAATGGAGCAGCTAAACATGGTGTCAGGAGGAGAGTGGGCCAGACCAGGTTATGCCCTAGAAGAGATAAACACAGGTGGAGTCCTGGGGAGACCTACTGAGAACATGGCTGAAGTCATCTCTGAGCAAGTACCGGTCAGGTTGGACCTGGACAATAAGGAATACTGCCCCAGGCAGAATGGGCTATGTGTGCAAAGGCCTTGTGCAGATCAACTTGGCTAGCTCTGGGGACATTCTTTTTATTTTTATTTTCTTGTTTTTTGTGAGACACGGTTTCTGTTATGTGGTTCTGGAACTCACTCTGTAGACCAGAGTGGACTCAAACTCCCAGAGATCAGCCTGCTTCTGCTTCCTGGTGCTGGGGCTGAAGTGTACATCACTGTGTCCAGCCTGTCAGAGACATTCTCAAGGCCACAATGACTGGATAACAGGAAGGCCTGGGGGTTCCAAGTCTCTTGGGACAACCTTTGTAGAAGTGAACAGTAGCCCCGAGGAGTTTGGGCTTCCTGTAACAGCTCCCGAAGGCTAGGGGACCTTCCTGGGAGGTGTGTGACAATTGGTAAGCAATGCCTGACGAGCATGGACAGGGTAGTGGGGTCAGGAGTGCTGATGTGTTAGTCATCTTTCATGGAGAACATCTTATTCTCCCCAAGCCCTGAGTGTTTTCTACCTCCTAACCCTGGGGCATATATATGATGGACATTTAAAAATATTTGTTCTTGGTCTGGTTGTCTATTCTGCTGGTGTTTTAGAGGCTGGTGACCATAAGCTAGGTAAGGGGACAGGAGAAAGGTTGTAGAGGTGTGTGAGCATGTGACTGCTACATGATGGGTCCTCAGAGGACGGCCAAATGCCTCATGAATCCAAGTACAGGAAGTTGCTTTATATGCATGACACCAGGGACTGGGGTTGCCATGGATCTGCCCAGGAATGGATGTTTCCTTTGAAGGTGGGACTTAAAACAGTGTTTTATGTAGCCTAGACTGACCTCAAAGTTCCTATGTAGCCAGGACTGACCTTAAGCTCAACCTTAATTACTTTTCCATTGCTGTGAAAAGACACCACTGCCAAGACAACCTCTGGAAGAAAGAATTCATCTAGGGTTTATGGTTCCAGAGGGTTAGAGTCCACGATGGTGGGTCAGAGGTGGCAGAATGCAAGTGTCTGGGGCAGCATCTGAGAGCTCACATCCTGAGCTGCAAGCAGGAAGTAGCGAATGCTCGAAGGATGGCACGAGACTTTTCAAACTCCGAGGCCCACCCCAGTGACACAGCTCCTCTGACAAGGACACACCTCCTCCATAAGGCCACACCTCTGATTCCTTCCCAAAGAGTTCCACTACCTGGAGACCAAGCATTCAAACACATGAGTGTGTAGGGGGCCTTCCTCATTCAAACCACTATTTTCTTCTCCGGCCCCTGTCTCCTAGGTGCTGGTGTAACAGAAGTGCATCACTACACCCAGTTTTTTGTTGTTTTTGAGAAGGAATCTAATGCCCAGGGTGGCCTAAAACCAACCATTCAGCCCAAGATGGCCTGATATTCCTGTCTTAGTCTTCTGAGTGCTGGGATTATGGACAAGAGCCAGTCAGTCCTTCCCTCTACTCCAGGGAGGGGACTAAGCTCAGGTCCCTGTGTTCTATCCCTGAGCTCTGTCCTCAGCCCTACTTTTTCTCTTTTAGACTCATGAGCCTTTTCCTGGAGACCTTGCTAGCCTCCTTCAAAAGAGGTCTCAGAGCTCCCAACCCCCAGAGTGTCCTATTTGTTTCTGTTGCTGTGGTAAAACTCCTTGACAAAAAGTAACTTAGGGAAGAAAGGGTTTATTTCAGCTTACAGTTCCAGGTAGTAGTCCATCATGGCAGGGAAGTCAAGGAGAGAGGGGACTGAAGGAGCTGACACATCACATCCACACTTAACCCCAGGAAGAAATTAATTCCCACACGCCTATGCTCAGCCCGTCTTCTCCTTATTTTATCCTCAAGCCCAGGGAATGGTGCTGCCCAAAGTGGGCACATCTTCGCACTTCAATTAATGTAATCAATACAATCCCCTAACAGAAGTGCCATTAGCCAACCTGATCTAGACGGTCCCTCACTGAGACTCTTCCCAGGTGATGCTAGAATGGGTCAAGTTGAAATTAAAAACAACCAACATAACTCAACTCTCAGGGCCCACAAAGGTGGCTCTGCTTCATCTTGGCTCAAGGTCAAAGAGTTTGTGGTTACCAAATGCTTATAGAATTAAGAAAGAAAGCCTGTTTGTTCTTTGTACATAATACCATGTTCCCCTTTTCAGTTGGGGTATTTAAGAGTGGTGAAGAATAAACTCGAGGTGTTAAGCAGTCTCTGGATTGCCCTCCTGACTCTATCCTGTGTCTCTGTCTCTTTCTTGGCATCTTTGCCTGCCATTTCTCAATCCACACTCCCCCTTTCAGGTACAATTCAGGCAAGTTGGCTGGATCCAACTGAGACCCCCCACAAGACAGGCTACAACATTCAACCTCTTGTCAACTTGATACACAAACATACCATAGCATTTTAAGCCACAATTTTCCACCTCTTGTCCTTCCTGTTCCATGGTCTTTTTCCCCCTAATAAATATATAAAATATAGTCTAAATGAAGGGACCAGCTCCCCATTTCAGCAGCCATAACAGCTGAACACACACTTGCCTGACCTTGTCTTAGTCACTAAGGTCAGATGCCTGCCCCTTTTGGCAGCCATAACAGCCAAACACGTGCTTGTCTGACATTCCCTTGGTCACTAGGAAGTCAGATGCCTGCTTCGTGGCAAGGAACCAATCAGAAGTTAGCTGGTGGTGCTATGCTTTACGGCTCTGGGTGTGCTTTATGGACAAGCGCACAGCAATGATGTGCAGAGCATAGCAACCACCCTGGGAGGGCCTATGGGCCATAACAACCACTTGGCCAATCAACACAGGGTAAACCCTCCAAGCCTGGAGGCACACCAATCCTGAGCCTGTGCATACCCCTAGACACTCCCCTTATGCTGCCCTATAAGATCTCTATGCAGACTCTTCGAGCTGTCTTTTCTAGCCATCCGCCATGGCAGGTGGATGAAAGACCCGAGCTAACATGGGGTTAGCTCGTTAAACAACTGTAATAAAGCCTCGTGCAGTTTGCATCAAGCTTTCGACTCTGCATGGTGATTGGGGTGGCCGCAGTCCTGGGCTAAGATCCTGGAGGCCTGAGCTTTCCGGGGGTCTTACACAACCTTTAAAATCCCAACAGTAACAATTTCAAATTTTTGAAAGTCCACAGTTTCTTTACTGTGAGCTCTTGTAAACATAAACAGGTTGTATACTCCAACCATATAATGGTACAGAGAAAACATCCTTATTCCAAAAGGGAAGTGCTGTGATTTAAATGAGAATGACCCCCACAGGCTCATAGATTTAAATGTTTGGTCACTGGGGAGTGGTGGAAAGGATTAGGAGGCATGGCCTTGTTGGAGGAAATGTGTCACTGGGCATGGGCTTTAAGGTTTTCAAAAGCCCAAGCCAGGCCCAGTCCCTCCCCTGCTCATCTTTTCTCCTCTCCTTGCTACCTGCAGATCTGGATTTAGAACTCTCAGCTACCACTCCGGCACATGTCTACTCATGTGCCTCCATGCTTCCTACCACGATAATAATGGACTAATCATCTGAAACTGTAAGCCAGCCCCAATTAAGTGCTCTCTTTTACAAGAGTTGCCGTGGTCATGGTGTCTCTTCACAGCAACGGAACAGTGACTAAGACAGGGAGTATTAGCATTAGCAGTGAACAATCACATTGAAGCAAAACTAAAACCCAACAAGGAAACACTGACTCCTGCAGCTCCATATCCAGCATCTTGGGATTGTAACCATCTTCTGAGCTGCAGAGGACTTGAACAGCCCCACCCCAGTTCTGCAACTGCACACACAACTTCTCTTTTAGGTGCTGGTCACCTCTACTCCACACCTGCTGTCCTTCTTAGCAGTGTCTCATAATCCTGGCAACTTCAATACCCTGAGGTCTCCATCACAGCTGAAATTTCACCTTCACAGCTTCTCCAAATGGCTCGGGGCCTCTTTGCAAGGGCTCCAACTGTACCAGACAGTACCTGGTCTTGGCTGAGCTCCACAAATGCCCCCCCCTTCTGTCTTTGCCATGTGGACAATGCATATGGCGTTGACAAATTCTGCCAACAGCTTGAGGTTTTAACCCCATCCTCTTGAACCACAGTCATGTCATCTTCTGTGTAATGACCCTGAGAAAATGTCTTCATGTTGACCCAGAAAAGTGTGGGGAGCCCCTCCACTAATTACTGCTGCCTCTCCAACACTACCCCAAATGCCATTCTGCCTTAAAGTGTCCCCTGGCAAACAAATCAGCTGATCATCTTCAAACCCCAGTGAAGCTCTCATGACACATGAAAAATGCAGCTAGATTCTTGGCCAAAATGTCACACAAATGCCTCCTCGCCTAATTCCCCCACAGAGTCTTTGTTCCTCTGAAGCTTTATGAGCTGACCTTCTGTTGCTGGTGTTTTTCCCAGCATCCTCCTCCTTCAAGCTCCCATGTGAACACCTATGAAGATCTGTTCAGATCATGGCAGCCTCTCTAGCCCAGAGCTCCAAAACTCTTCCAGTGCTTCCCCCCAAATCCTGAGGGCTTAAAAACCACAGGGCCATGTTTACGATTTCTGTCACTGTTAAAAATCCCCTGACAAAAGCAACTTAAGAGAGAAAGGGTTGATTTTAGCTCGAGGCTCCAGGTCACAGCCCATCATTGTAGAGAAGTCAAGGTGGGACTTAAAAGAGGTAGTCACACGGCATCAACACACAAGAGCAGAGAGGAATGGATGGGTTTATGCTCAGCTTGTTTTTCACATTTCTTTTTGTTTTTGGTTTTTTGAGACTGTCCTGGAACTAGCTCTTGTAGACCAGGCTGGCCTCGAACTCACAGAGATCTATCTGCCTGCCTCTGCCTCTGCCTCCCAAGTGCTGGGAGTAAAGGCGTGCACTACCAGGACTGAAACTCAGGGAACTGTGCCACCCACAGTGGGCAGGTCTTTCCACCTCAACGTACATAACCAGGACAACCCCCCTCTATACATGCCCATAGGCCAACCCAATCTAGACAGTACACTGAAACTTTCCTCCCAAGTATTCTAGATTGTGTCAAGCCGACAAATTTAAACTAGCCATCACACAGAAGAACAGGAGGAGGTAAGTCCCAGTCCCCTGGACGTGTGCCCATAGCTAGCGGTACAAAGGCTCTCCTTAATGTCTCAGAGTATGCAGAGTTTCAGCTTTCTTCTCAGAAGGGAAAGTTCCCCACAGATCCTGCCCGCCAGTGCACACATATGGGATTGATTTCCTTGCCTGCTTGTTGGCCAGGGTTCCTCTGGTTACTGTGAATTCTTTACTCCTCTCCAACTGAAACAGTCATAGGGTGGTATCCCAGGAGACTTTTTCCAAACTTGTCCCCGGTGAAATCTGATGTGGAAACGCCAGAAGCCCTGTCTCCCTGGAGTCTCCATTTCTCTCACAACATGTCAGAGGGGGACACAGAGCCCACATGTGTTTGGAGTCTTCCCTGATGTCACCACCTTTCTGGGTGAGGAGGCCTGGGGTAAACAATGCCATTACCTTGTAGCAAGTTTCATTGGGTCAAGAGTTCCAGGGACATGTTCCCCACAGTATGGAGGTTCTTCCAGCTTTGAGATAGCAAGAGTTTCTTATCAGGTTCAGGAAGCTGCCAACAACACAAGACACTCAACGTTTCAGCTGGGTGCTATTGCCTCCAGGGTACATTTGCAACATCTGGAGCCTTTGGGACTGCACAGTGTGTGGCTCAGGCTGTGGGGATCCAATAGACAAGGGCTGGGACGCTTTTGTGGTCACCTGACATGGGACACCTGGACTACAGAGATGTTCTCCTGGCCTGCGCACTCCCCAAGCAACCTTTGCTGGAAATCCTTGGGCTCTAGGAATGGCCGCACCTGGGGCACAGACTACCAAGTGATCTCTGGGAAAAGAACTTTCTCAGAGCCATTATCTGCCTTGGACACCTCCTTCCTCTCCTTGACTTCCTCTTTTATTCCTCCATGTGTAGCCTGGTGTACCTTAAAAACAAAAAGTGAAGACATCCGGCAATGCATCAACTGAGATAAAATACTTATCAAAATGGGTGGAGAGGAGCAAGGAAGAGAGAAGGGACAAAGCAGGGGAGGGGATGGAGACACTTCATTCCTGGCCCTTCATGTGTGCTTGAGGTGGGTCTAGATGCTCTGTAGAAACTTCTGGACAAGGGCTTTGCAGTCTTTGCATTTGGAGCAGCTGCAGAGTGGGGAAGAGGGAAGGAGGCCGCCCAGCAGGTGGGAGCTGCCAGCCACACGCTGAAAAGAAAGTCTGTCCCAGATCTTTCTCTAACACCAGTAGCTTGGAAGGCCCACGTGTTCCTGCTTCTGTCCACCCCAGTGCTAGGAGCATTCCAAAACCAGAGGCTGAGGCCCGAGAGGTGGCTCAGTGGGTAAGGCACTTGCCGCCAAGCTTGACAACCTGAGTTTGATACCTGGGACCAACATGGTGAAAGGAGAGAACTGACTACACAAGCTGCCCTCTGATCGCCATACCTGTAGGAACTGGCCCTAGTCAGTTTTTACTTACTACAGGCAAGTCCTTTACCAATGGTATTACGGGACCCTCACCCTGTGACCTTTGCCATTTATCAACTTTTTTTTTTAATCCCCTTCCTCTTTCCTGGCCCCTCTCCCAGCAACACTTAGTCCCTGAAAAGTTTCTTGGTCTCTACTGCAACACTACCTCCTCCAGAGGCCTTTTCTGAGCATCCTTCTTCCGTGTCTACCATGTGCTGGGAGACAGGGACCATGTGCCTTACTGGCCACGTTTCCCCAGCAGCCATTCTCGATGCTTTTGACTTCCTGCCTTTATGGGCTACTGTGTAAGACCGTTGTGGGCCACATGAATAGTTCTCCCAAATGACATCATTGGAAAGTGAGGGAGTGACCTGAGGACATCTACAAGAACTTTCTGAAGCTACTTCTTCACCTGCAAAATGGGAAGGTAGAAGAGGGTTCCCGGAGATGATTCACTAGGGGGTGTGGAACACGGTTACAAAGACAACACCCAAGGGGTGGGCACAGTTGGACAGCCTCCTAGAAACACGTGTGCTCTTTTTAACATGAACCAAGAGCCTGGGATGTTTCCTTCACATCAGCTTGCCTCATTTCCCATTTGCCTGTCACCTGAAAATACCAAGGAGCTGTGGCAAAGGAGGCCCTGTGAGCACCTCCAGTTGCATCCTTGGCCCCTCCACTGCCCTAATCTTGCGAAGGAGACCTGCTAGGGCCTCCTGCTTTGAAAACGAAAATACCCTTGGTTCTGTCACCATCAACATACGTGTAACCCTCCACTGGCTGGGCCCAAGAGAGCCAAATGGGGGACAGAGACACCAGACTGGTGGCCTCCAGGGAAGAGGTGGTCGCCTTCCATCTCACTCTTGCGTCATGTTCACCCTCAGCAATCCAACTCCGACTCAAAAGAAGAGCCTCTTCACACTCCACTCTGGATGGGTGGGTGGGGGCTTGGCTTCTAAGCGGCAAAGGATTTGCTCATATTCGTGACTCTTCTTATGCCAGCTTCACCTATTACCTCAGAAGTTCCCCCAAAGCTAAGGTTCATTAACCTGGATTGCCACATCTGACAGGAGAAGTCCCTAACATCATGGCACATTGTGTCCTGAGCCCACCTGTCTTGTCCTCAATCTGCCAGATCATGAGGTCACACTTTGAGATGTGACAACTGCCTGCTGCATACCCACCCCCCACCCCCGCCCCCGCTCCCGCTCCCCCGCCCCCGCTTACCCCCTCCTGCATTGTTATCCTAACAATCTGGGTCCTGGGGCCTACCCAGTAAGCCAATCATGTCAGATGTGGCGCCCACACTGGCCTCCTGTGACGCTCAGTTGGGTGGTGGCTTTATTCCCAGGGTGAAGACTGCTTTTGTCTCTCAGGAGGTTCACCGTCCGTTGACTATTCATTTATTCCTTCATCCACTTAACAAATATTTACCCAGCCCTTGCCCTGAGTAAGGACAGAACAGAAATGAATTACGCACACACAATCTCACAGCTCTCCATGGTGCCAGAGGGGAGATAAGAAAAATCTATGCTAGCAACTCATTGTGGGGCTAGCTGTTCTTTTGAGCAGCTGGGGTCTGCTGCTAACAAAACCCCAATTTCCCTGCTGTCCCTGTTCTCACCGGGTGTGTCAGAGGTGGGTGTGGGGTAGACAGTGCTAGATGGTTTGCTAGTACTAAACAAGGCCAGAAAAGGCTCAGTGACCTGGCTGTGACCTGTCAAGGATAGGGGAAGGTGATCTGATTTCGTTTTGGTACCTTTGTAGGGATGACCCCATGAATCTAGTTAGGACAGAAGTTACCGATGCAACTTGCCAAGGAATTCTTCCATCTGCCATTGGCCTGGGAAGATGTCCTAAGAGTAGAGATTCATATCTGGACAGATCCAGAGACAAGAGAGCACAGCATGAGTGATTGTTGATCAACCTGCTGACCAGTATCAGGTGAAGACAGGGTGCATGCCCAGTGGGCTCAAGTTTCTCCACTGAGTGTGTCATTCCTTTCAACCTACCTTCACCCCTTGTACCCCACACTTCTGAACTACATCTAGGTCTAAGTGACTTGACCCCTCAGTGAAAAACACCAACTGGCTAGTTGGATGTGGCCCTTGGGAGGGACTAAGGCAAGAGGATTATGAGTTTCAAGGGTTACATCCGGAGATCTTGACAAAAAATATAATAATAAAGAAAAAAAAGAGAAGAGACCAGTTGTCCAGATAGCTACACATTGAGACACTGGTCTTTGTGAAAGATAATAAGAAAATAATTCTCTGAGATGTGCTCAGGGCTCCCCAAAACTTGACTTCAAGTTCAAACTGTTCCCAAGCCACTGACTGACCCTGGGCAAATAGCTGCTGTTCCTTGGACCACACCAATCATTAGGTATTTGTCCTACACATTTGTTACTTCTGTGTATTAGCTCCATTTCTCACTGCTGAGACAAAGTGCTGGACCAAGACAACGTAAGGAAGGATGGTGTCATCTGGAGTCAGCACTCAGGCTGACAGTCCATCATGGTGGGAAGCCATAGCAGCAGGATGGCAAGGCAGCCAGTCACATCACATCCAAATTCAGGAAGCAGAGAAGGATGAAAGTTGATTCCCAGCTCAATTTCTCCTTCTTTTTCAGTCTAGGACTGAAGCCTGGGGGATGGTGCCACCCATATTCTGGATGGCTTTACCCTCCTCAGTTACCCCAGTTTCGAAACTACTTCAAAGATATATTTGGTGATTTGTCTCTTAAATGATTCTAGACACTATCACGTTGGCAGGCAAATCAATCAAAGAGAAGTACCATAGCCAGGAGACTAGAACAGGAACTAGAGTCAGCAGCTGGTGACCTGGGAACGTGGATGCCTGCTCGGGGACTCCAAACACTGAAATGGCTGTACTTCTCTTCCCAGCACATCTACTTAGCACTGCTTGTCCTCTGCTTTTCCCCTTTGATCCCAAGCAAAGGTGGGCAAGACCCTGCATCTAATAAAGTGCGTGGGTGTTGCTGTGACATTCATTCCAGTGGCCCAGCTTATGGGATAGTGCCACCGACGTTTGGGAGTTCTGCCCTTCTCACTTATCCCATTTAGAAACTGCTAGGGGAATGACATGGAAAGCCATACAAATGACCCAGATTCACACAGTGCTTTTATGAGAGGAAACTGTTATCTAAGAAGAGCTCCTTTGTGGGAGGAAGTCTGCACCCCATGGAAAGATGGGGTTATAAAAGGTCAGCAAGGAGCCAGGCCTCCAAACAGTAGTGGGCAGGATGGTCTTCAAGTCAAGTCCAGACAAACACCAGCTCATCCAACTCCCACCATCTCTCTGAAACACGTGCAAAAAGAGAAAGACAGAGGCAGAGACACTGGGGCCATTTTACCCTCACTCTTCAAAGGGAAATTTGTGTGGCTTTTCTGGCCCAACTTGAAAGATGCCTTCCCTCAGGCATGCTCTCAGAGTAAGATCCAAACTCCCTCCGGTGTCTTCCAAACCCAACAAAACTGGAGCCAGTTTCAGGTCGCCGCCCCTCCCCATCATCACCACTTTGCTTCTTCCAGGCTGCTTGGCTCCTTCCTGTTCCTCGAAGACATTCTGCCCAAGCCACTGCACCCCTGCACTGCCTCACCCTCAAAGCGCCCTCTGACTCAGTGGCCTCTGCACAGACACACCCTGCTGTCCTTAGGCCTCCTCCGCCTACAGCGGTCCATGTGGACACTACAGCTTTCTCTCCATTGGCAGCCGTCCCTCCTGGAGGTCTCACTGTTTGCTGCTTGCTTTCCCATTTCTTCCCTTAGAACAAGATCACAACAGAGAGCTGCTTTGGTCTTGTTCATCATCTGAGTTGGGAGCAGGGCCTGGGCCACAATGGGTGTGTCTTCCAGGAAAGCAGAAATAAGAGCTTTTTATAATGAAGAGATATGCTAGGGTTTATAGAGACCGGCTGGCCAGTTCTGGAAGCTGGCTAGGGAATCTGTTTAAGGAGTAACTCTGGACTTCTGTGGATTCTGAGGTCAATAGGACAGGCCCTAGAAGGAAGGTGGAGAAACTAGGAAAGGGGGAACAACCTGAGTAGAAACCAGGACAACAGAACTGTTATTATTGTCCCTGAGTTGAGTGTGGGGCTGAAGAGCTGAAGTGTGCACAGTTGGCTGGGAGTCAGTTTACAGATGAGGGTGCATGTGTTGTTGGGGTGCACCATGCTTTCAAACCAGTGGAGTCAGCCACACAATACTTGTTGGTTACAAAAATGGCCACCACGTCCCCTTCCTTATACATCTTGCAAGAGTGTCCCTGGTGGCCCATTGAACTTTAAACATACCAGGAAGAGAATTCCGAGAAATGTAGTTGCACCAGCCAAAGGAACACACTCCTCAGCCATCATCCCAGGTCTACAACAGCCTTGATTGATGGAGTGAGCATCAGCTCTAGGCTCCTCTGTGAGTGCCAAAGATAGGTATATCAGTCTCTGGATGGTCTCGTTTCTACCACCACCTCCCAGTCCCCCATCTGCAGGCCTGTGGGATTGTTGCCTCTTTCAGGAGCCCTAGCCTCATCCACCTTAAAGAGTCCGGCTTCATACAACACCTTCCCGGAGTCAGTTCACATCAAGGCTGAGTTTGGCTGGTGTCTGCACACACTTCTCAACGTCCCTCTCTGGGAGAACTATTATCACACTTGGACCCCCAAGATTCAAATATGCACTTCTCATTTTCTCACGTGAAATTATAGATCTTAAGTTTTTCTTAAATTTTTTCTTTAATTTTTTTTTTTTTTACATTTATTTACTTAGGAAGGGAACAAGTGGAGGTCAGAGGTCAACTGCCAGAAATTAATGGTCTTCTTCCAATAGGAGTTTTGGGGATCAAACAGAGATCCTTGGACTTGTGTCATGGTGCCTGCACTCACCGAGCCTTCCTACCTGTTCAGGGTTTTCTTCTTTTAATACCTATCTTGGTAATCTTTCCCAATAGAGATACACAGGTCCACGTCACTCCAATAGTGGCATGGGGTTCCACAAGGACAGATCTTAGGTAACTAGAAGTTTCCATTTCCACAAGGATCCCTAACAGAGTCTTCTTACACATCCTGGCTTGTGTCTCTGCATCTTCCCTGCACGGCTCACTTCTGGTGCATCATGGGACTCAATAGAAACATCCCCGCCTCCGAGAAGCCCACCCAAACCATTAAAAGTTAAGTTTTAATATGGTTTGGCTCTTAGTCCCTCAAATATCCATCAGCCAAAACCTTGGTCTGCATTTTGTGTTGCTCTTGAAAGATGGTGGCATCTCCAGGAATGGGGCTGGTGTAAGTGAGGTCACTGAAGGAAAGCTCTTGTGTGGCGTACTGAGGTTCAGTCCTCCCTTCTGTTCTTTCAGTGGCCTCTCTAGGATCTCCCAGCCAAGATGTCCTGCTTTGACACTGGCCCTGAAACAACAGTGCCAAGTGACCAAGTACTGACATCCCTGAAACCGTAAGTGAAAATCAACATTTCTTTCTTCTGTGTTGATTGTTTTCAGCTATTTTGTCCCTATTAGGTGACTCACACAGTCTGTCCTCTCTCCTTTGGCTTCCAGGCACACACTGCACACCTGTTGTGTGACACTATGATGGTGACAAATGTCTACTCATCCCAGATAGGGAGCCCACAACAGACCAAATAGAGAGACCTCTAAAGTCCAACCAATGGAGAACCAATAGATTTTTGGGGGGTTACTTACAGGAGTATGCATGAGGAGTGATTTACAGGAATTACTCAAAGAGAGCTGTATCACTGAAGGTCATGAAGATCACCCCAGCATGGGTGACAGCTAATGAAAACTGGAACCCTGCAACTTCCTGTACAAGCTGTAGGCACAGGGAGCTCAGCTGGCCTCAACTTCTCCCAGGCAGCTTGACCCATATGAGCCTCCCCTAGATCCAGCTTGTCCAAGAGTGCCTCCCTGCAAACCCTGATGTTATATAAGCTTGAGGAAGAAAGAATCTGCTATTAGTCAGTTTCAGGGACTTCCTGAAACTGTTCAGTTGTTTATTTCCTGTGTCCTAAGGAACTTCCCTACAGGATGGCATGATTACCCTTCCTTAGAACATCTTGGACCTTAATTGTGTTACCTCCTCTGTAAGAGATTGATCTGTCTGCCCCTTACTGTGTCTCAGCACGGTTTACATTAGTCAATACACAGTAGGAACTCATGGCTTTGTGAGTTCCGTGAACACCTGATTTCATGACTGACTCTCAGGGGTTCCCAGTGTTGCCTCACTCATTTTACACATCTGCCCTCAATTCCCAGACTTCTTACTACTCTCCTGTTGACTCCAGCTTCATCAGGGTCACCGCTGGTAGCACTCTCCCCTTCTGGAATCCCTTCCCCATCATTCACACTCAGGTTCCCCCCACCTGCTCTGTCAAGAATGCTTTTGCTGAACTAATCTCATCCTTTCCCCACTGACGCCTGTGTAGTCACTTCAGCACATTTTTCCAAGCTCCATTGCCCGCTAATTGTTTCCCGTCTGTTGGCTTTGTGTCCCCGGGCTAGACTGTATGTTCTTAGAGAGTGTAACCGCCTCTGTGATACCACAGACTCCCACAATACAGGGTTTATGGAAGCTGTTCCATAGTTCAATAGAGCAATTGGTTCCTCCATCGATTGGGTCAGATTCTAATACTGGTCCCTGGATGTTGTCCCTGGGGCACCAAAGAAGTGCAGAAAATGACAGTCCTGTTGTCACAGCAACAGGTCTTTCCAAAACACCCCACATTTTCAGTCCCTTACACCCTAGCCACCAAGGTCCAGGCTGCCAACTCTCCCTTCAGAAGATGCCCACAGTATGCACTTTCATTCCTAACTCCTGGAATCACCCACCTCGGGAGAAGAAACAGGTACCCAGAGTGGATGAGATGAGCTTCACTCTGAACCTGGAGTCTAGATATATTTCAGACATATTTCGGTATGAGTCCTGCTCCATTGCCTTCATTTCCATAAAAGGCACGCAGTGGGTTCTCCACCCACCCTGGTAATGCGGTGATGCCACAACTGATATGCCAAAGGAAACCCTGAACTGGGTTGAGAACTGAGCATGAAAAGGGAAGAGAGAAAGATGGAGCCAGTGATATGTGTTTATTTCAGACAACCCAGAGGTGAACATTGATTTAGACTGCCGGCTATGGATGAGTCAGCCACTCTGGAGGAGGAGATGTGCCAGTTGAAGACATAAAATCACCACCTGGGTCCATACTTCCGTCTCATTAACACACAGTTGCCTGTGGCTTAGAGATGCTGCCTGCTGACAGGCCCTGAGAGGACTCACTGCTCACTCCCCAGAGGAAGCGCAGCTCAGGGGCAAGTCAAGCAGGGGCTATCTCCTACTCCTTACCCATCTGGTGGAGGAAGACAACACAAAAGCACACCAATACAAGATGGGCCAGCATGTTCTGTTAGCCATGAGTGACCACAGTGTTTGTGCTCAGAGAAGTGGCTGAAGTCCCAGCTGGGGTGGGCATGAAGGAGGGAAGCATTTCCTTGCTGATGCCAGAGTTGGATCTTGAAAAATAAATGGAAATTTTGCAGAAGAGGATAGCGTGGAGGCAGGCATTCGCAAGAGAAGAGATCAGCCCTAAAATGGACAGAAACAGCAAGCAGAGTGCGAAGAGGTTGGAAGTGGGTGTGGTGGGGACCCCCACTGAGACACTTCTGGCTGATTAAGACAGTCTGAATCCACTTCCTCTACCGACAGGAGGAAGACAAGCCTCATCAGCAGAGACATGTGGACAGAGTGATCTTTCTAGAAAGGAGATGCTAGAGCCATGGGGTCCAGCTAGATTAGTCATTGCTGCAACCTTCAAGGCTAAAGAGGACAGGATCAGGACAGAGGCTGTGTGGAGGGACTGGAGGGCAGACAGGAGCTTGGTCATTGAGACTCAGTAGCTTTGAACACTGGTCATGGATGGTATGCCAGCTGTTTCCAGAACCAAAGAGAAGTGAGGCTGGCAAGGGCATCAAGGGGCCAGTCACTGCTTCAGATCAGGAATTGAGGACAGAGTATGCATTCAAGAGAGAAGCCAGACCCTCATGCTGTACCTGCAGAACGTTCCAGAAGCCCTATGCAGCTGGAAGTTGGCAACAGAGGGAAGGTAAAGGGTGGTGGTTGAGTTTATGAAGATGGTCCAGGGGCAAGTGACTCCTGAAATAAAAGTAGGTAAAAGGTAATGGGATAAAACATGGGGTTGGTCCAGAGAACTACTCTGAAAAATGAAGGAGAATCAGTAATGAGTTCTGGGAGAAACAGATGGCAATGTGTAGATCACATGGTGGATAGGAAACTGACTAGAGACAGCAATCTATTGCACCTGAACACAAAACACCCATTTCTTGGTTCTCACACACTAGTTGGCGGGGTCTATGGGGTCTAGCCCTAGCCCCTTTACGTTCCTATGTCAAGAAGTCATAAGACTGACCCAGGGGTGTGATCATTATCTCTAACCAGTTTAGGACCACAGACCTGTAAATGAGAGTCAACTGTAAGACTTTTGCTAAAACCATTGCAAACACAAGTGTCCTGCTTCCTGCTGGGGTTGTGATATTATAGGACACCAGTATGGAGCTTTCTAGATACCAATTTGTCACCTCTTGGGGAGGCTGGCCAGTGAAGGAAAAGCAACAGCAGAAGAAAGAGTACACACTGTCCAGCCTGCAGCTGCTGCTGTGCCTAGGGATTTTATGTACTTGAGCCAACTGAACTGGCTTTTAAACTTAAGCCAGTTTGATTTGAGCTCTGTCGTTTGCAACCAAAGGAGTGCTGCCCCTCGAGTGGCTACATAGCTAATGAGAAGCTTCTGGTGATGAAGGAGCACCAGGGAGAAGACTAGCATCTAGCTCTGCACTTGCACACCAAATTACCAGAGCAAGTCAGTGGTTATAACAACAACAACAACAACAACAACAAAAACCCAAACTAGAAATTGACAAGCTGGCTGCATCTCAATACCTGTCACTGTGAAAACACAATGATTTCCTTTATATTGCAAGGAGTGAGTCACGCTGATGCGGACTGGCTTGGCACAGCAACTTCATGCTCCTGCCAAGGGCGATGGTTATGATGGGAGCTGATTTATTTGAGGCCACATGTGTTAGCATCATCCCAGCAACAGAAATGCAGATATGCTTTTCTGCTGTGTGCTGTTCCAAAGAGGCCCCTTGCTTGGCCATGAAGACGAAAAGCCAGGATGTTAAATAGTATGTGAGTTCTGAGGTTGACCAAATGTGGGTTCTGAGGGGGGAAGAGTCCACTCCTCACAGCATGGACATAGTAAAGAGTGGCTTTATATCAAGTGGAACCGGGTTGTGCAAAGAAGACATTTCTAGAAAGATCCAGAAAAGGGATTCCAAGTGCTCAGGCAGCCTGGGCAATGAAGACACCAGTGTGGGTGAAGAACCATACTGTCTACAGACTGAGGACTTCAATCCTCTCTGTTCACATTACCCACTGGGTATCTTGTCCTTATAGAGTTTTGTGGTATTCCATCTCATCTTTCCAACAGCCTATCCACCTACCTTTCCATCCAGCCCACAAATATTTATTGCACCAGACTGTAGGGGGTGCTAAATCGGGAAGGAAGCATTTCCCAAGCAGAATGGGAAGAGCCCACCCTTGCAGAGAAAGCTCTTTACTGAAGCCCTAGAGTGGGGAACAGCTTACACTGTGGAGTCAGTTAGAAACGGCTGTGGATGCTGGCCCTCCATCCCAGAGGTTCTCTGCTGAGGGACAGAATGGAGGCCCTGCAAGCCCAACACCAGGAAAGATGGGACCGTGGGGGGGGGACAGTGATGAAATGAACCCTCCTGGGATAAATCAAATCAACTCCCACACTATATTCTAATACAGCCACATGATAGCAGAGACCGGTGCTTTAAGAGAAAATGAGGAGAGAAAATACTTAAGATGGAGACTAGTCCATCCATTAGCTTAATTTTTTCTGCCAACCAAGAGGGGACTGTCATTACTTAATATTAGTGATAGCCCAGCTGAGAGAACACCTGCTTTATGCAGACGGTTGAAGACGGCTGCTGCTGTGGCCAGAGGGAGCTGTCTCGGGGCCTCCATCAGGCAGTGACATGATCAGATTTGCGCTCTGGAAAGGTCACAGCGGCTGCACTACAGAGGATAGATGAAGGAAAAGAGACATGTGGTTGTAATGGGGCTGTTGGAAATGAGAGTTAGGCTTTGGGCACCTGGAGAGGTGAATTCCTTTGGGGGGGCAGACTTTGGGTCTCTTTGACCCCTTTGACCAACAGCTAGCCCCTGCCACCAGTAGGATTTGGGAAACGCTTATAGAATTGAATTGTCTAGGAGAAAAAGCTAATGAAGTCTGCATGAAACAAAACCGATGTCTCTTGCCATTCTCTGCTTTGCAATGAACATGAGAGCTGAAGGCAGAGCTGGGAAGCTTACTGGGGTCAGAAACCCTTGAGATTGTGAGCAACAATTTAGGTGGATAGAATACAAAGCTGCTGTTTCCTGTGTCTGCCTGCCTGATGAGATCTGTGCAAGCGAGCCGCTCTGTGGGCTAAGGGATGTTTGCTGCTCATCTGGGTGAGAGAATGGCCACCTGCCTTTTAGAAGGTCAAAACTCAGTGGTGTCCATCGGGACCAGCTAAACTCCCTTCCTATGAGGGAACATTACAATCACATCTGGGTTCCCAAACCATTAAACAAGAATCTACAACATGTGCTTGGACAATGTTCAGTTCCCACAACTATGCCTTCCTCTTTGGGAGCACAAACCCAACCAGTGCTTTCAGATGGCCGGACTGCTGCAGGAACAGATCCCATCATGCTCACTGTGTTGAGGATTAAGGTCTTTCCCAGCCACATCTCCTTTAAATTTCTTCCCTAATGGCTGTGTGAGTCTCACAGTGCTGCAAACCCATCTTGTCAAGCCACTAGCCTGCTCTTGCTGCCAGCCTGCCTTCACAATGAAAGTCCATGTTTATGGCCCCCTTCCGCACTGATTAGGGTGACCAGGAGACAATGGAACACTTGTTCCCAAAAGGGATTTCGTGGACCCATTGGCAAAACATTAGAGAGTGGGTCTGAAGCACAAGAAACAGGACAGCAATGCTCTGGAAGCTTGGGGGGGGGGACTGCGGACTCCTTCCCCAGGCCAAGAATGAGCCACAGTGAAAGCTTTTAAAATAGAAACCATCAACGTAGATTTCAGTTTCAGGGTAACACATAAAAAAAAATCTGAAGCTACTTGACAGAAAAATAGAGCAGCTAAGAACTTTGGAACATAATGATTTCACACACACACACACACACACACACACACACACACACACACACACACACACACACACACACACACACACACGTTCTTGCTCCTCTGTAATGCTAGACAGAACCTACAGGGACATGACCACAGTCAGGCAGAGAGACAGGCCTTCTCCCCAACTCTCAACACCAGTTCCTGCCCAGAACCCGGCACCTCCATGAGGCCAGAGCTTAGCTGCTCCAGGCTGCCTTCTGGCTCCTGTACTCTGCGCCTGTATTCTTCCATCTCCTTGTTGCTGGGCTCCGGAGTTGCTTGAGGTGCCTGTTTGGAGAATAAGAGACTTCTTGTTCTATTATTCATATGTGCGAACACTGTTCATCTCTCTCAAAGAGATGCAAGCTTGGTTGGTTTTCTAAATGTCCTACAATAAATATTTCAGATTCACCAGGAAGGGTCGTCACCATGGGCTGAAGCACAACGCCAGGAATTTCTCTGCTAAGCTTCCTGGATGCAGAAAATGAATAAATTACCATTCTATATATTATTTGTCCGGGATCTGACAGTTTACAAGGTGCTTGTATTTGATCTTCACAATAACCCGTGAGAGGTGGGCAGGGCAGGGATTGCAAAAAAATTATTAAAACTGGACAAATACATATATTTAAAATACATACGCTAAAAGAAGGCTCTAAAAGCTTTAGAGACGCTGGATTGAGGTCAGACCATTTGGGAACTTAATTTCAGGTCTCCAATATTCGTGCAAGTATTTAAAAACCATTTATTCAGAGCTTGTTACAAGCCAGATGAGATGCCAGTGGGTACAAAGATGACTAAAACACAGCCGTCCAGCGTAGGAGGAAGATCAGGTTCTAGTCAGAAGTAAACAAGGCCCTGCTCTGCAAGGGGGGTGGGGTATGTGTGCTCTGGAGAATGGAGGAGAGAATAGGCCCACAGCTCTAATTCAATGTCCCTTCCTGAGCGGACTGGGCGGTTGTTTGTAAACGCCAGAGGAGAAGGAGGAGGGGGCTCTGCCACGTGACTGGGGTCGGCTCTCTCTGGAGGTGTCAGCTGCTGGTTGGCAAGGGAACTCTTCCTTCATTGCACAGAGCTCTCTCGGGGTCTACGCTGGGCTCCTGGCTTTTCTCTCCACGAGATGAATCCGGGGCCTGTGGCTTTGGAGCCGCCGAGTGCAGGGCCCTACGGCCTCCAGCGGGGTCTGGGCTGTTTGTTGTCATCCCCGGAACAGTCCCTGCTGATCGATGGCAGCAGCTGTGCGGGGAGGGGGTGCTTGGGTCCACACCGAGCTCGGCAGTGGAAGCCGGTCCTCACATCAGCGCTCACCGCTGCTCCCCGGGGCCTGGATTCTTCTTTCATGCCTTCATTGTGTTATGTACCCCAAAGATACTTTTTACACGAGTGCTTAGTTGCACAGCAACGCACGAACATTTCCACACGAATGCTTACTTGCACACAAACATGCACCCTTAAGAGGAAAGGCATCCGGGGCTCCAATGCCTGGCCTCGCCCGAACCCCAAGTGTGACCAAGGTGTTCCCAATGCAGCCAGCCCCAAAGCTGGGGTCAAGGCTGCACCCCAGGAATCCGCGCTGCAGATGCAGATCTGTCACCCGGGCTTGCCGGTGGGTCGCTCTGCTCCAGGGATGCGGCTGGAGCAGCCCTAGGGGGCCCCTCGGCGAGTCCCCCTAAGCCAAGACAGAGTAGCAGTGAGCCAGATGCATGGTTCCACGGACTGGCAGGCGACCCGAAGGCCCAGCTCGATGCAAGGCAGGCATAGCAGCAACACAAAGCTCTTTTGGGGGGAGTGAGAGTGAGGGAGGGTCTCCCAGTTAGCAGAAACCTCCCTGGCAAGCACAACGATGCAGTGTCCCCTACGGAGTGTGGCACCTAAGGGTGGGGGTCGACGTCCCCCTGACTGTCCTCAGCAAGGCGTGGAACTCAAGATTTTTTTTTTCCTCCCTGTTCCTTTTTCTCGCCTGGTTGTTTTTTGGATACTTTTCTTTTCTCTCTCTCTCTCTTTTTTTTTTTTTTTCAGCTTTAAAAAAAAAAGAAAAGAAAAAGGCACAGCCATCTCAGCAGCGCCAGCAGCCTGCAGTGGAGCGTGCCCGGCCTGCAGAGGCACTGTCTCCTGCCTTTTCCTCCGCCCCCGCGCAGGACTAGGCTCTGCTAGAGCCACACTCTTGTTTGCTTGGCAGTTCTACTAGAAGTTTACAGTTGTCTGGACCCCAGCAGTGATTTTCGGCTCCAGGGCCAAGTTTTTGAAGTTTTCTTTGGGCCAGGATGCCTGTCCCAGAGTCTGCACACACTTAGGAAGAGGGAAACAGGGCACCCCGGGAAATACCCCAGAGAGGGCGGGGCGCTCCCACCCCTGGGGCAGGGCAACAAGGGAGATCCCTCTCCCGGAACGTTACAAACAATCCTCATGAACATCGCAGGGGGGCACCCGCGAGGAACGGACAGGAAGAGGGCTGGGGAACGCTGAGCCCGGGACCACACGCGGAAGCGGCCCTGGGGCAGGGTTGCAGCCATATCCCGGGATGGAGGGTGCCGGCCAGGAGGAGTGAGGAGGCCGGGGTGCAGGCCGTGAGGTCCTGGTGGAGGGAGGCCTGCAGCCTGCGGGCCTCCGGGGAAGCAGGGGTCGGGTCGCCCTGAGCCCTGGGAGGCTCTGAGGACTCGGAGGGAGCTGCAGACGCTCGCTTGGAGTCCTGGGCTCAGGCCTGCTCGTGGCTGGAGCAGGCCTTTTGTGAGGAGAGTTGACCAAAATTCGGAGTTAGAGCCACATGCCAGACACGCAGGCGCTAAGCGAGTGTGTTTCGAGGCCCAGACGTCAGGGGCAGTCTCAGGAAGCGAGTGGGCAGGGGTCTTGTGCACGCTCCCTCCTGATTGGTGGGTTAGACGCTTGCAGATCCGCCGCTGGATTGGGGAGGGGTCTCCAGGACGTTCGGTTTCTATGCTAGGATTGGGGGGATTCTAGTGCTTAGAGATCCGAGCCAGGGCTGGGGTAGGGGGAGCCAGACAATTGGAAAGCCTAGGTGGTTATTTGGGGAGGGGTCTCTGCGCTTTGGCGGAGCGCAAAATTGCACCTTTTTTTTTTTTTTTTTTGTGGCCTGAGGCCTTGTCAAGAGAGGTTTCTAAGAAAGGGTGGACCAGCCAGGCTAGCGTGAGAGAAAGAAAATAAAAAAAAAGAAAGAAAAAAATCAAGACTATAAGGGGGTGGGGGACCCTGAGAGGGGGGGTCACAGAGGTGAGACATGGCCACCAGGCGTTTAACCGACGCTTTCTTGTTGTTGCGGAATAATTCCATCCAAAACCGGCAGCTGTTAGCCGAGCAAGTGAGTAGTCACACCACCTCCAGCCCTCTGCATTCACGTAGCATTGCTGCGGTGAGTCTCCCGGCGGCCTCTCCAGACACACACACCGTGTGCACTGCGGCTCTGCCTGTCTGTCTGTCTCTGTCTGTCTGTCTAAAAAGAGAGAGAGAAAAAAAAAAAAAAGGAAGAAAAAGAACAAAACGACGACGATTAGGAGTGATACTTAAGTGGAAGGGCTCCCTGGTCAGGGGTCATGGGGCACCTACGACCCCCAAAGGGGACCACAGTATCAAGCCCTGCTCTGCCTTACTCACTCACTCCATGGCCTCTCAGTCCTCAGTGTCACAGCACGACAGGCAGCTTCAGTTTACATGTGTTTTAACCACGAGGACTTGGAATCTAGGCCTTTCTCCAACCTTCTTTTTGTTTTGTTTTGTTTTGTTTGGAGTTCTCCCCCCCTACACACACCTCCTGCAATGGCTTCACTTTGGTTCTTTGGGTCAGGTGGTTGGTTAGCTGACTCAAACCCTTGCAAAGGGAACTCTCCCCCCACCCCCACCCAGGAGGGAGTTGTGTTGTGTGTGTGTGTGTGTGTATTAGGGGTGTGTTGTGGTGTGTGTGTGTGTGTGTGTATTGGGGGTGTGTTGTGGTGTGTGTGTGTGTGTGTGTGTGTGTGTGTGTGTTGTGGGAATGGGGGTGTTGTGGGGGTGGGGGTGGGGGTGTTGGGTGTGTGTGTTGGGGGTGTGGGTGTTGGGGGGTGTTGGGGGTGGGTGTTGGGGGTGTTTGGGGATGGGGATGTGTGTGTTGGGGGGGTGTTGGGGATGGGGTGTGTGTGTTGGGGGGTGTGTTGGGGATGGGGATGTGTGTGTTGGGGGGGTGTTGGGGATGGGGATGTGTGTGTTGGGATGTGTGTGTGTTGGGGTGTGTGTTGGGGGATGTGTGTGTTGGGGGTGTGTGTTGGGGATGGGGATGTGTGTGTTGGGGGATGTGTGTGTTGGGGGGTGTGTTGGGGATGGGATGTGTGTGTTGGGGGGTGTTGGGGATGGGGATGTGTGTGTTGGGGGTGTGTGTGTGTGGGGATGTGTGTGTTGGGGGGTGTGTTGGGGATGGGGATGTGTGTGTTGGGGGTGTGTGTTGGGGGGGTGTGTTGGGGATGGGGTGTGTGTTGGGGGGGTGTTGGGGATGGGGATGTGTGTGTTGGGGTGTGTGTGTGTGTTGGGGGGTGTGGGGATGGGGATTTGTGTGTTGGGGGTGTGTGTTGTGGGAATGGGGTGTTGTGGGGGTGTGTTGTGTGGGTGTGGTTGTGTATTGTGTGTGTGTGTGTGTGTTGTGGGGGGGTGTTGTGGAGGGGGTGTGTACTCATTTTCTCTTCTCACAATTTTTCTTCAAATGGCCCCAGTCCTCTGTGTAGCCACGCCCCCCCCAGGAATAATTGTGCTGCTGTTTTTCCTGGGCTCGTGCTGGTGAGACTGCAAGGTGCTCGGCCCTTCCATTTCCCACACAGGAAATTAAGCTTCCCCTCCATTCGAACTTTTTTAAAAACATGATGTGATGTGAAAATTAACCCCCCAAAATAGCACCCAGCTTTTGATTTTATTGACCGGAGCTTCACTTGCTCCAGCAGTAGTGGGGTTTGTTGTTGTTGTTCTTTTTCAAAGCAGTGTTCCAGAAAGATTGCTGTATTTGGTTTGTTTTTGATGCAGGCTTTGACTTCCTGAGCCTCAGTCTACCTCCCTGTCAAATAGAGGTTGGATGTGAATGGGCGTCAGATGAGTATTTATAATAACCTTAATTGAAAAGGGAGGTTTGAGTCGGAGCATAGGGGAATGCACAGTCACCCCAAGCCCTTAGGAAGTTGTATTTGAAATGCAATGTGTGAAACCCTGCGCCTTTCCCACCTTTTAGATGCTGGATTGCCTTTTAATTTTTTTCTTTTATCGTTTATCAAAGTGATAATGAAAAATTAAGCTCTGTGTCGTGATTGTCAATGTGTTGCCAAGACAATTGTCCCCTTTTTAAGTCACCATGAAAAAATTTTTAAGTCACCGTGGAAATTATGCTTGGCCATATTATTCACAGAAAAGGTATTTGAAGCCGTGTGCGCCGCGGGCGCCGTTTTGGGGGGGTTAGGTGTATGAACTTGGTCACAAGGCATAGGAAATTGCCCCCCAAGGGGGCAGGGGCTTTTGTTTACATTTATATTGAAGGGTTTTTACTTGTAAACTGAAAGACATAATATTACATAGAAATAAAAAAAAAAAATCTCAGCATGGAGATGGGTTCATTCTAACATGGCTTTTGAAAAGAAAGGGTCTCCAGAAATAAACAGAGACATAGTGAGTGGCAGCGGAATGAATACAGCTGGTGAGTCTTCCGTTATGTTAATAAGAGTCTCCTGTTCTTTATGTCTTAATTTTATGCAACCTCATGGAGAGGGGGAAAAATAGCCTAGCACTAAACCCGTGCTAAAGCTTCTAGGGTCTCAATTTTAAGTGATAGAAGATATTGTTTGATTTTTTTAAATTTAATTCTGTATGTTCAAAGCACTCTGAACCTTTGGGTAACATGAGAAAAAAATCAGCAGTTAATTCAGAGAGTTTGATTCACGATGTCTCAGACAGGCAGCTTTTCAAAAACAGTTGCCTAGTCCAGCTGCTTTTTAAATGTTTTTCTCAGTTAGACTATTTGAATATGTATCTGTTTGTGTATGTAAATATGTGTGTAATAAAGTAATTAAATTGCTTAGCTATATTCTATGGTTTGGAAAAGCAGATAATATCAAGAAATATACAGATCTGTTTAGCAAATTCAGGCAGTTTCTTGAAAGTGATTTATAAATGCAAAAAAATTTAATGTTGAAGTTAAGAACATTAGAAATATTTTCATGTGTCATGTTATTGAAAATACTGAGTGCTTTTTTTTATCACCCTGTGCTTCGGCATCTTTCCTAGATGAGGGAAAGGGGTGAAGGCATGGAAACGCCCGAGTGGTCAGTTCCGACTACAAAACAGATCTTTGCAGTGTAACAAAAATAGTTTGCCCAAGCTAGAATTTAAAAGGCAAAAATACATTTCCACATTTCTATATTTTAATTGTGTTCTTTAAAAAAAATGCATGCTGTAAATCTCTGTGTTTAGAATGGACACAGAGACATATTTTCAGTTTGTTTATAAGTTTTTTTCCACAAATTATTTCTGCACTTAAATAATAAAGAATGTCAAGATATTAACAGTAGTAATTACAATTTTTTATATCTTCTGGAAGTCAAGAAAGCATTATAAACATTTAGAAAAAAAAGATATGCTTAAGACAAAATTTTTAAAAACTACAGCATCGTTCATACAGTGCTTCCAGCTCAGAAAAATTTGAAATCCACATTTTGACTTGCAAGTTTCAAAATCATGTGGTAAATCAAAACTATCAGTTCAGCTTTGAATGTGGACAAGACATTAAATGATATTAGATTATCCAAATAATTAAAATTAAATTTGCTAATCTTATTAGATATCTGTGGACATGTTTAATATTGAAAGGGCACTTATTTTATTTATATGTTCTGCCCTCAAAAGTGGAGGAAGTCGAAAAGCAGAAGGTTTTTAATTGTGAAGTCTGCTGCTGCACGTGCATGTCAGGGACATGTTACCACTTTGCATTTTCTCAGTACATTTTTCAGCCTGGAGAAATCACAAATAAAAACTTAAGAAGTATATATTTTTCTTAGTCAGATAAGACAAAAGAGACAAGTTGTAAATGCATATTTAAACATTTAATTAGAAGGGAAGTAGCCAAACCTGAGAATTTAATTTTTAAAAATCATTACCTGGAATTTTAAATTTCTAATTAGAAGGGGAAACTGTAGACATTGATTTTAGTGTGTTTATTGTATGATGTGTAATTAAAAGTAAATATCTAAAGAAATAGATTTTATTTAAAAATCTAATGCTGAGTCTCCACACCTTTATTTGAGGATAGCACTGCAGAAATGGATTACAAAGTGTGGATGTGCATATCTCATACAATTCAAAATAAACCGAAAGCCTTAACTAAATTTAAAACAGGAAGCTTTTAGAATATGGTTTAAATAGGAAACTACAGGTTTGCCGGTGACAGCTTCAGGAGGAGGCTGTGTATGCAAGTAGACTTAACGGCCAGGTCCGGCTAAACGTGTCACTTATTAAAGAAGGATTTAAGGAGGACTTGCAGGCAGAAAAACAAGCCAACAAAGAAATCCCAAAGACCAGACGAGACCTGAGACCTTTGGTCCAGTGTCCCTGTTTGTGGCACCGAGTGTTTCCTTGCTGGACTCCTCTGTGATGGATACAGCGTTCTGGCAGCTGTCGTCTTTTTCATCTTAAGTATTTTCCTTTATCAATGCTAGCAGTTTGTCTCCCACTCAAGGGTCTGTCACTCGGTGTTGGCTGCACAGGATACTGATTGTTCCTGCATGTGGACCCCACAGCTGCCTTATTCCCTGGAGGGTTTTTCCAGGCTCAGCCGTCCCGGGTCAGACGAATTGTTTAAATTTCTTTCCTGTGTATGAGGGCTGATTTTTTCTGTATTCTTTTTAAAGTTCAGCACAACCACCGTACAAAATTCTACTCATTTGTGTTTTTGTGTTCCTATTAGTAAAGTTAATTGTTAAAAACAGACTGGGGTTTGATTTTTGTGTTCAAGCCAAAGGCACTTGTTGGTAATTTTCAGGAGCTGTGTTCTGCCCTAGGTTTGGGGCATCCATCACGGTTACCCTCGGCAGCAAATGATAAAGGGAGAGTGATGAATGGAAGTCTGGGAATTTAGCCTAAGCCCTGCTCTGCTGTGGATGTAATCTTTTTGGACATCTTTTGTCTCTTTGCTAAATTGAGGATTTTGAGTGAGGTGATCTCTGGTGTGTTTCTGCAGCTCTGTTTTAATACTCGTTTCCCCTGACAAAGCACACAACCTTACCTTTAAATTGAAAAGGAGGAATCCATAGTCAACAACATTTGTGGCTATCAGCTTAATGCTCCGGAGGAAAAATACATAGGAGCAGCTTCAATACTGTGCAAAAGTAACTTTTTTGACATCTTGTCTGCTAAGTACAGGTTTTAACTCAGCGCCTCGTGTAAACATAATACAGTTTAAAACATAATACATAATAGGTGGATTTATAGAGTTTAACAATTTAAAAAAATAAAATCTTGGAGTGACTGAAAGGGTGACCTGAGTTAGTTAAGGTGCCGTGTTGCTCCTGTTTGCTTGGCTCTTGAGATGAATCTGAACCAGGGTGGGAGTGCTTGGTCAGTGTTGACTGCCTGATCTATACTCTGCTGTAAAAGCATGCACAATTTATAAATGGAAGCTAGAGTTAATTGCTCCTAGATTAGTTTGAAACTAGCACATTATTTTTAATAAAATGTGTGCTTTGTGGGAGGAGAGAACCAAAGGATGAACTGCCTATAGGAACCTGTGGTCCTTGCTCAGGCTTGACTGTAATATTAGTGAAGATTTATGAGTGCTTACTGTGTGCCTGGCAAATCTGAGCCTTTTCCATGTGTGACCTTGTGTCGTCCTGGATGTAGTTGGTGCTCAGGGTTCAGATGGGTAGAGGAGTTAGGAACTGACCCTGTCACCCTCTTCACCAGCACGGGATTGTGGCAAACTCCTGGGCCATAGTGGCCCTGGCTTCTTCCCAGTGGCTGTGGCTTGTTTAATTACTTTTTTTTTTTCTCTTGCAGTAGGCTAGTTTTTTATTTCTTTTTTACAGCCATCCACAGTCAGTTTTTTCTTGCTCATCGAAGGGCCTCCGTCTGCTGGAAAGTCATATCTCTGTCTGTAGGCTTCTCTATGAAATCATTGTATGTTTCTCTTTGGATGTGTTTGCTTTTCTGCATGTAAAGGTTCCATTTGAGCAAGGAGACTGACTGGCCAGTGAGGGTGCTTTATTGGATGAAAGTGAAGCAGACTTTTATTTTGGCAGCAACAGGAATAAAGTAAACATCAGTATAGCCCAGGCCTGTGCTCCCAGCTCACTTTGCTCAACCCTTCCAGACCCCTGAGCAAACACACATGGGTTTCCACTTCTCAGTTTTATATAGAAAGTTCTTTAGACTATAAATTCCAAATGCTACTTGGAATTTTTCGTTGTTTGCTTGATTGCATGCCATGGGCAGGTCACAAGCCTTGGTTTAGATGATATAAAGGTTTTAGAAGGTGGTGATGGGTAGAAAGATATTTTCTTTGGACTGTATTATGTCTGTCCTGATGGTGATTCTTAAGTTTTTCACTCGGGTCCAAATGACTAAATTTCCTGGTAATTTCATGGCAGGAGTTTTGAAAACCTTCTGTTTTTTAAGAAGTAGAATGAGGGTGGTCTTTGAAAAGGTGGTGTTCTGAATTTAGTCCTGATGTGCAAATAATTCCAGGCATGATTAATAACAACAGAGAGGCTGGAGGGTGGGATGGGGAAAGGAAGGCTTGGGTGTACCTCAGCTGCCCCCACTCTTGTTGTCAGCAGATACTGTGACTGTGACATTTTGAAATGTAGTTTTGAGTATTTCTAAGTGTTGCTTTTAATCCTAGACTCTCACGATTGTAATTTCACCTCTTAGCGCCTCGTAATTGTAGGAATGAAAAGAAGAGGATGTGTGCGGCCAGCTAATAACTCAGCGGCAGGGGCTCAGGTGGAAGGCGACTTGGGTGATGGCTCGCAGTGCCTCGTCCCTAGATGAAGCCCTAGGAGGACCCTCAAAGGGTCTAGGCACCAGCTCCTCTGCGGGCTTCGTCTTTTCTCTGGGATGTCGATGAAATATGTCCGTGCTCTCTTTCTGGATCTGCAATGCTTTTTAAAAACATTTTGTTTTCTTTTTAAAGCAAAATGAGACGAGATGAGCTATTTCCCTGACACGGTCCCCTCGAGCCTCCACTGCAGCAGGGTCTCACTGGCGAAGGGCAGGAGAGCAGAGGCTCTCGGCTCTGAGATGCTCCTTCTGAGATTTCTACGTAGAGGAAATCTCTGATTACTTTGTAGATTTTGTTACTGTTTTGATGGGGTTTTTTTGTTTTTGTTTTTTGTTGCTAGCATTGTATAATAATATTTTGATATCAATAATCAAGTTTCATTTACACTACTAATCTTTAAATAAGAAAATTATGTTTTTTTAAATTTACTGCTAAACAAAAAAAATCAACACAGCAATATCTGTTGATTATTGAAATTCACCACTAATTATTTTCATGATCAATACCATAGGAAAAAAAGGACCTTGTTGTTTAGATTATCTGTCATTAGTAACTGTCTCTTCAGAAGATAGAGTTTCACGTTGATTTTAAAAAGAAGCTTTAGTTTTCAACTGAAATTTAACCCTTGAGTTCCCATTGCCCCTTCCCAACACTGATTAAGCCCTTTTACTTTCTGCTTTGTCTCCTTAGTTTGCAGTACGGCATAGCCCTCTACATAGCTGTGCCTAACCACAGCATATGCCTGACACATGCAGGAGTGGTTCTCTCTCTTCCCATTTGTGTCTCTATCACTGGGGGATAAATCCTTGACTATGGGCTTGATTTGCACAGTCCTTAGGTAGAGTGGCTGCAATATTATTTGAATGCAACCATTAGTAGACAGTTTTGTGGGTTGTTTATATTTTAATTTAGTTGCATTTGCTGAGCTGATTGCCATGTTAAAATATGCAATTATATGACACAGTAACATTATATTTTAGCATTTATTTTTATCTTCCTAAGGAAATTTAGAAATGATGTTGCAAGTAATAATTGATCTTTATGAAAAAGATTACCACTATACTTTAGTGAAACAAAGCAAGTATGTTTTGCTTGTTTGCAATTTGTTTTAATTTTTACAAGTATTTATAGATTCCTACTGTCTTTACCAAAAGAACTACAGTAAATAAAAACACAAGTTGGTATACTTTTTTCTAAGAAGATAGATTCCAGGGCAACTTTGAAGTGTTGGGTTTTGTAGTCACTTGAGTAGGTTGATACTGTCCCCTCACCTGATGGTCTTGTGTGTCTGTCTGCCCATGCCTCTCTGCTTTTCCTGCCTGGACGGCCCGACGGCAACACCACAACCACAGGAGCTGGACGAGGTACTGTGCTTTGGGTATGTTTTGTCTTGGGTGATTTTAGTGTATAAAATACTGTTTTCCTGAAGTCATTGTTCATATACAGACAACACTAGTCCTGGCATACATGTAGAGTTGATTTGAATTACTGTGTGGCGTGTACACTGTGCCTGTGTTCACACCATGTGAGATGGATGGTGACTTAGAAGGATAATGAGGAGCCATGGCTACTGTTTGGGAACATTCACAGTTTGGGAACAGCCACAGAGGAGAGAGAGTTCCTTGACCACATGCAGGATGATGACACCTGCTCTCCTGATTTCTGAGAAAAGGTGACATAGTGGTTGAGGTGGAGCAGAGGGGACAGGCCATCTGAAGGAAGGAAGCCTCAAGCAGATAGAGATGGAGCCATGAGTGCTGCTGCTTTTTGTCCAGTCGCTTGTGATGAAGTGAGGGTGCGCTGTGTGTGTGTGTGTGTGTGTGTGTGTGTGTGTGTGTGTGTGTGTGTGTGTGTGTGTTAGAGAGAGAGAGAGAGAGAGAGAGCTGCTGCTGCAGGGACCACGTCTGCCCTTCCGCACAGCATTTACTTGGCCTTTTTGTTTGTTGTTAGCATCTCACCAGGAAGGTGAGGAGACTATGCATCCACAACACTTGATTCCAGTAGCCGTGCTAACAGGGCCCGAAGACAGGGCAGGGACATTGCTGCTGACTGCATTCGTGGCTTTCTGTCTCAGTGATGAAGGGGCAGTGAGAGCTTTTCTGAGGGCAGGCTGGTTTGTTGTAATATGTAAGTTGATACAGAAAGGCAGGTCAGGGGTCAGGATCACTTCTTTTGTAAACCTGCAGGTGCTAGCTCCTGGGTTATACTCTAGCTATGTATTGGAAGAGCCTAAACTCATAGCTGGTGGTGCCAACATACTTCACCACCCAAGCTTCCTTCTTTGGGAGCCGATTAAGCAAAAGGCAGAACTCTTTAGTATTTGACTTCATTAGAATCCCACTCCTGAAGACTAGAGGGAATGAGCTTCCTGTCCTGTGGTCAACTGGGAAGGATACAGGATACAAATGGTGATAGACTTCTGGTGTGTGTGTGTGTGTGTGTGTGTGTGTGTGTGTGTGTGTGTGTATGTTTTAAATTTTTATTTTTTCCCCTTAAGGAGAAGACCCACATTGGTGTGTTATGAAAAGACACATGGGACTCTTTATAACAGTAGAGATTGGGAGGAAGAGTAGGCGGAAGGAAAGCTTTGGTTTTGACCCCACCCTTACGGTACATGTGCATTCAACCACTGGCATGTGTAACTTCTGTCACAAGAAACATTAGTAAGCCACGCTCCCAGCCTGAAGGCCAGTAACTAGGTAGCCGAGGTTAGGCCTTCCCATCCCATCCCATCCCATCCCATCCCATCCCATCCCATCCCGGTCCTCACTGCCAGCACCCAGCCTGGGCCGAGGAAGATGTAAGGGTTCTGCTGCTATACAGTGAAGCTAGCGGGTGGGTCTCATGGGGAGTAGCAGATGGAGATGGCTTTGTTGAGGAAGCTCCTGCTAGGTTAAGCCCTGACACAGGGACCTTGGTGGACGCACGTGGGACATAAGGACATGCTCTCTCACTGAGCAGGTTTCAGCTGAGGAAAGGGGTGTGGCTGTAGGAGGGCAGCTGAGTGGCTGTAATACCTCAGGCCTCTAGTGCCTCCTGTCAGGGCAGCTTCTAGACACTAGCCATGTGTGAGAGGAACTTGCAGACACTTGGTGTTTCTTTGGGGGATTTGACCATCACATAGCCTAAGCTGGTCTCCGGCTCTTGGCACTCCTGCTTCCTCGGTGGTCCAGGTACTGAGGTCACAGAAGTGGACCGCCACATTTGGTCCCTGTTTGCATCTCTCGTGCTTGGCACCTGTGAGCAGGACCCTGGAGGAAGTGCGGTGTGCTGAGCAGTCTGCATTTGTGTTCTTGGCTCTGCACGCTTCACTTACTCCCTTCTCCAGCAACATTATGTTTTTCATGAAGTGTAGCTTCCAGAATTGTGTGAGACATACTTTATTTACCTCATCCGTTCATTCCACCCATTTGCTGCTGACTCATTCAGCTAATTATAATTGTGTGTTCATTACTGTGAAGTGCCAGGTGCTGAACGAGGAACCCAGGATGTCGTTGGGAAAGGTGTCCAGAGGCTCGCTTTGCTGAGGGAGGTTGGGCTTCAAGGTAGTGTTCCTGGGGAGTACCTGGCATGAAGCCAGGGGTCTGAGAGCCCCTACTCCCTCCAGGCAACCAGCACTGCAGGCATCCGTGTTAGCCACTCTCCTCCTCTTCACTCTGCTTAGGAAATATTCACTAGAGTTTTGGCCAAGGAGGGGCCATGTTCCATCTACAGTGTTGGCCAGGACAGTATCTGTTCTCTCCTTTGTCTTGTGTGCCCGGGTTTTGCATTTTCTGCCATGGATAGATAATCTTCCAGAAGACAGGAGCTATTCAAAAGGATAAGGTATAAGTCAGGATCCCAAGCTGCCTAGGCCTACGAGCTGGCCCTTGCAGCCTTGAGCAGGTATCGAGACTGGAGGTAGCAGCTGCCCTGGGGTTGGATCGCCTTTGTCAGTCACAAGAAACCAAGCCCACAAGCATGCTTGGTGCCCTGATGATGGGCAGGAGTTGCTGGTTGTCTTTGTTTTTTAGCTTGTGTATATCGAGGAAGGAGAGTCAGTGAATTAGCAAGATTATCAAGACAGTGCATAAGATTCCCAAGGCTATGTGATCTGTTGTGGTGCCGTTCAGAAAGTGTTTCAGTAATTTCATGAGAAGAGGGCATTATTTTTAATCTCAGGCTAAGATAATTCAATTGAGCCAGATGGTGGTGGCGCGCAGCTTTAATCCCAGCACCCAGGAGGCAGAGGCAGGCAGATCTCTTGTGAGTTTGAGGCCAGCTTGGTCTACAAACTGAGTTCCAGAACAGCCAGAGCTGTTACACAGAGAAACTCTGTCTGGAAAAAACAAAAACAAAAAACAATTCTAAAAAATTTAAAAAAAAAAGATAATTTGGTTGTGACTTCTAAATTCTATATCCACTTGCTTGTTCACTCCCCCTTGAGCCTGGAGGTTTCTGTCCTTGTGCTTTGACTGCAAGATACAGAGTCCCATTGCAAGAGTTGCCAGACTGTGGCTTGTAGTTCCCTCCTGGACTCTTGAATGTTGAGTGCTCATGCAGTGGGCCTCTAGTGAGAGCTGCTCTTGCTGTACTGCTGAACTTGGCACAGATCTCTGTGCTGTTCCTTGATCTCACTGTGTTGGTTTACACATGGAATGGGGTGTTGTGAGCATGGAAGGCTGTGATTTGGAGCAGCTGGATTTGTAAGACAGGGTGCATGTGTGTTTCTTCCACAGGTCAGGAATTTGTCTTCAGACAGGTGTCCATGTGTGAAGGTGGAGGCAGGGTGATAGACACCTGCAGGGAACTTGGGCACTGCTGTGAGCACTGCTAAGGCACAAGAACAGGGCTCTGAGGTAGGACCATGTCCTTTGTGGCTCTTGGAGGACAAAGATGAAAGAGTTCATTTTTAAATTAATTCTTGACTGGGCAGCTTATATAACATTGTTTCTTACTTAAAGATACATAGAAAGATTTTATTTTATTTTTTTAACTTCAGAAATACAAATTTGTTTAAGAAAAGCCTTAACTCATGTCAGGTTGTGGGAGTAGAGAGAGTTGAAATTAGGCAAGGATAGATGGAGAGAAGCCTGGCTAGTGAGGTCTGTGGGGAGGACAGTAGCCTGGAGACCAACGAGTGCTCAACTCAGCTCAGCTCAGCTCAGCTCAGCTCAGCACACCGGCATGTTGCTAAGGGGAGGGAGGTTCAGGAAATTGAAAGGGTGATTATTTATTTTGCCCGTAAGATACATTTTCATGTTCCTGTTTGTTCCCATTTCAAGTAGTTGACGTTATCTTCAATTGTTTTCCTTTCTCAAAACACATGTTCCTTTTCAATAGTACACACTGTGATACACATTACAAACCTGTACTGATAAGAGATGTGGAATGTGTCTTCTCAGTAGGACAGGGCTTCTGTCACCATGAGCTATGGCCATAGACTCTATCGGGGACAAATAATTGGCCACATGCAAGCCCGCAGTCCTGGTGCAGCGCAGAAAAACTGCAGTGGCTGTGCAGGCTGGTGCCCATCCCTCCTGAGGTCTCCTAGTTTGTTGGCTTCCGTGAGAGAGTGTTCTGACTTTAGTCTTGATATGCATGGGTTGGGGACACCTCTCTTACAAAAGAAAGAGCTGCTTAAAACAGTGCAGCCAGCTTCAGCTGGGTGTTCATATGTGGTTTGTGACCTTATATAAAATGATGCTAGTGAGAGTCCAGGTGAATTTAAAGGTAACATCTCTCTGCATCTTCCAGTTTAACACGCATTGTAAACAGTGAAGACAGCACTGCCTATTTTGTTCACAAGTCAGTACTTTCTCTGTTGAAACGTGTGGGAATAATGCAGATTGGAGAGTAAGCAGGCTAACTCATTAGTTAGGTACTGTGACGATTTAAAGTTGTGCTTTGTGTGGTACCCTGGAGTTGAGTTCAGGTTCAGCCCCCTCATAGCAGTGACTTTGCTGGGATCTGCTGAAACATAAAAGGCCAGAGCGGATGGGTAAGCAAGAGGCTTGGTGACTGTGGAGTGGGACTGTTTGCACAGTGGTCAGCAAGACAAGTCTGGTCAGACTGGCACTTGAGTGCTGGGACCTTCTCCGGCCCCTACGTAGATGCTGCAGGGAGAGTTGAAGCCCCAGATCTCCTTTGCTGTCTCAGTTTAGCAGCCCGTTGCCCTGGTTGATTTCTCAGTGAGCTGCAGTTATAATGCATGGATTGCTGAGAGTAAGCTCATAGGGTGGGTGGCAATTCTGGAATCAGCTGGCCCAGGTTTTAATCTGTCATATTACCAGTAGCATGGAGCCTTAAGGCAGGCTTTTTAACTTTTCTGAGTTTGGGTTCTGTATTTATGATTGAAATAATGTTTCTCAGCTCACCTAGTTTTTGTGAGGATTAAAATAATAAATACAAAGACTTACATTAACGAAGGTTTAATGTGGCTGAGAACCACCAGGGCCTGCAGTCAGCAGTGTGTGTACGTGAAGGACATACCATTAGCTCAGGCATAGATGTTACTTGGGCCCACAGTGTTGACCTGAACAATGATGGATGTGGTCACAGCCCCCAGCCTTGGGTTCATTTCCATCATCATGGCCCTTGCTGGATGCTGGGGCAGGTGGAGCCCAGGCTACCAGAAGTATGTGGGTGCTGAAGGCCACAGTTGGAGTCTTGAGTGTGAGCTCATTCTTGGGGATCATAGGCCTTTTCCGTGTGTGTGTGTGTGTGTGTGTGTGTGTGTGTGTGTGTGTGTGTGTGTGTGAGAGAGAGAGAGAGAGAGAGAGAGAGAGAGAGAGAGAGAGAGAGAGAGTTTTTCCTTCATTTGTGAGAATTTTAGATTTGCTCCTTTGTTGTTAGGTAAGCAAATAGGAATTTGTTAGATGCATGAAAGATAGATAAATGCAGAGGTTTGCAGGGAAGGAAGGGGCAGGCGTTGCTTGCCCAGTGCTGCAGTAAACTCAGAAAGCTCACGGAGTGCTGTCTGTAAGGCATCTATTGGCCACTCACTGTCTTGGTTATCATCTGGGTCTTTGAGTCAGCATTTAAAATTCTGTGCTTTGGAGGACCCCTCAATCCTTTCAAATCCATCCATTGCCTCCAGGCAAAATAAATAAGTAACCAGGCAGTCTGTGATTTCCCTCCCACTCGCTGGAATTTCAAATTTAAAAAACAAAAAGTATCTGTCATTTCAAAGTAAGGGAAGAGCTGCCAGTGGCCATGCAGCTGAGGCACGGGAGTGTCTGGAGTGCCGAGAGTGCCGAGACTGGAGGATGGCTGTGGCCCTCCAGCAGTCTAGTTACCCCTTCTGAGCAGTTCTTAGACACATGTTACATGCAGTTCATGGTCTTGTGACATGAGCTCAGCAGCAGGCCCGCTGCCGTCACCCCTGCCCAGTTCGCAGCCACACATCCTGCCCTGGCCCAGTGCTGTTGCTAAGAGGTCTTTCCTTAAGGATCTGGGTTTCTGACATTTTCATTGCATCTCTGTAGCCAGATAAGTCAAAGGCTTGTCCACAAGAGTGTCCAGGGAAGTTAAGACCTGGTGCGAGAAAAGATAGGAGTGGGGTTCAGACCCCAGTGTGTCAGGCAACTTGTCACACAGGCACGCCATCGCCCCTGCCTCTGCAAGTCTGCTCAGGGACAGTAGGGGGTCCATGTCCATCCAAAGTGACCTCTCATCATCTCTCAATGTCCATTATTCCCTGTAGCTTGCTGATGACCGCATGGCACTGGTGTCAGGCATCAGCTTAGATCCAGAGGCAGCAATTGGTGTGACAAAGCGGTCACCTCCAAAATGGGTGGATGGAGTAGATGAAGTAAGTTAAACCATAGTTTCTAAGTGTTTTGTTTTGTTTGTTTTTTAAGTTTGTATGACAGCATAGCTTAAAATATCTGCCATATGAGTCAATTTGGTTCCAGTTAAAGTTTATCCTCAGACACACTCACACTTTGAATTTATTCATTTATATACTGCATAATCAAGTAAGAGTGTGTCTGTCTGTCTAGATAATTTGGACCTCACTTAGCAGTAACTTCTTGAATTAAAAAAAGAAATGAAAAACTATGGAATAAGGAAGAGTGTGTGCTTGTTTGTTTTAGGTTATTTATTTATTTATTTATTTATTTATTTATTTATTGGCTTTGGTTTTGAGGGGCAGGGCTTCTCTGTGTAGCCCTGAGTGTCCTAGAACTCACTCTGTAGACCATGTTGGCCTTGAACTCAGAGATGTACTCACTTCTGCCTCCCAAGTGCTGGGATTAAAGTCATGTGACACCACCGCCTGGCATACCAGTGTACCAGGGTATGTGCCTGTGCAGATTATAAAAGACCATTGGATCCCCTGGAACTGGAATGAAACAGATAATTATGAGCCACTATGTGGGTGCTGGGAACTGAACCCAGTCTTCCCCCACGGCAACAAGTGCTCTAGCCACCTAGCCACCAAGCATCTTGCCTTGCCAGCTTTTTTTTTTTTTTTTTTTTTTTTTTTTGGTAACTTGAATTTTAAAAATTACTTGTGTGCCAGTAAGTCGCCAGATTCAACTAAAGGCAGAGCCTGGTGTAGCTAGTCATCATGAATGCATAAGGTTACCTGCCAGGCATGAGTGGGAATGTTGTGTGTTTAGGTACAGTACGATGTTGGCCGCATTAAACAGAAGATGAAGGAGTTAGCCAGCCTTCATGACAAGCATTTGAACAGACCTACCTTGGATGACAGCAGCGAGGAAGAGCATGCCATCGAGATAACCACCCAAGAGATCACACAGGTGAGGACACAAGACTGGCCTTGGAACGGCCACCTCCAGTGCCACAGAACCCCTATTCTAACCCGAGCAGTTGAGGTCCTGGAGTTTCATATTCCAGACTGAAGACCTCATGGGGACTTGGAAAAGTCCAAGGTCTATGAGTTGCCAGCATGTGTGTGTGGTTTCCTTGGAGGTATGGGCACAGTTCTTCAGTTGTTGGTAGATAGTAGAGTCAGCTTAGTAATGCATTTGGTCATTTGATGTTAAAATGTGTGGTTGCTGTCACACACCAGGACTTGCAGTTTTATGCAAAACACAGTGCTGTAAGAAGACATCTCAGGGATTTTATTGGAAACACTATTTAACCTTTAGGTGATGTGACTGTGTGTTCAAGTCTCCTTGTTACTTTGAGAGTAGTCATCCAAATGTCTGAAGCCTGCTCTGTGGCAGAGTCACTGTGAAATGTTTTTCCTCAGTCTCTGACTCAACCCTCCCATCTGTGAAGTGGGCACATACCGCGCATAACAGGATGTGGAGTGAGCAGATGAAGGCACACCATCGACGTTGTACAAACAGAAGGCGTAGTCTAGTTAGGTCTGCGTGTGTGAACACAAAACCTCTAGCCACCCCCCAGTACACGCATGTGCGCGCGCGCGGGCGTGTACACACACACACACACACACACACTTACACCTGCCCCGCCCAACTCTTTCATACCAGCCTGCAGAGCAGGCGCCTCCTGGCAGAGGCCTTGGCTAGGAGAGGCTTCTTGATGTAAGCCAGAGCTATCCTCTCAGCTCTTCCATAGGTGCCAGCGAGCCGTGCAGGCCCTGCCCAGCCAGGCACGAAGGGCCTGCTCTGAGCAGGAAGAGCGGCTACTGCGGAACGTGGTGGCGTCCCTGGCACAGGCCCTGCAGGAGCTGTCTACCAGCTTCCGGCATGCACAGTCCGGCTACTTGAAACGTGAGTGCTGCCAACCCTGGCTGAGGGACTCTCGTGTAAGAAACTGTTTTCTGCCATCCTTTGGGGGCCTTTCACTGTTAGCAGCTGGTTAGCACATTCACTCACACCGGGGAGACCTCACCAAGGCCGGAAGGTCTGGCTCCTGGTGCAGCAGTAAAGACAGTTCTTGTCCAAGGCAATAGCACCCAGCCCCGGCTGTGGACAGACTTTGACAGTCACGGCATATTTAGAAAAGAAGGCTTGTTGTGGTGTTGGGCTTTGGAACTCTGGTGACACGCATGTCAGAGCCACACCCTCACGCAGTGATGACGACACGCATGTCAGAGCCACACCCTCACGCAGTGATGACGACACGCATGTCAGAGCCACACCCTCACGCAGTGATGACGACACGCATGTCAGAGCCACACCCTCACGCAGTGATGACGACACGCATGTCAGAGCCACACCCTCCACGCAGTGATGACGACACGCATGTCAGAGCCACACCCTCCACGCAGTGATGACGACACGCATGTCAGAGCCACACCCTCCACGCAGTGATGACGACACGCATGTCAGAGCCACACCCTCACGCAGTGATGACGACACGCATGTCAGAGCCACACCCTCACGCAGTGATGACGACACGCATGTCAGAGCCACACCCTCACGCAGTGATGACGACACGCATGTCAGAGCCACACCCTCACGCAGTGATGACGACACGCATGTCAGAGCCACACCCTCACGCAGTGATGACGACACGCATGTCAGAGCCACACCCTCACGCAGTGATGACGACACGCATGTCAGAGCCACACCCTCACGCAGTGATGACGACACGCATGTCAGAGCCACACCCTCACGCAGTGATGACACGCATGTCAGAGCCACACCCTCACGCAGTGATGACGACACGCATGTCAGAGCCACACCCTCCACGCAGTGATGACGACACGCATGTCAGAGCCACACCCTCACGCAGTGATGACGACACGCATGTCAGAGCCACACCCTCACGCAGTGATGACGACACGCATGTCAGAGCCACACCCTCACGCAGTGATGACGACACGCATGTCAGAGCCACACCCTCACGCAGTGATGACGACACGCATGTCAGAGCCACACCCTCACGCAGTGATGACGACACGCATGTCAGAGCCACACCCTCCACGCAGTGATGACGACACGCATGTCAGAGCCACACCCTCACGCAGTGATGACGACACGCATGTCAGAGCCACACCCTCCACGCAGTGATGACGACACGCATGTCAGAGCCACACCCTCCACGCAGTGATGACGACACGCATGTCAGAGCCACACCCTCACGCAGTGATGACGACACGCATGTCAGAGCCACACCCTCCACGCAGTGATGACGACACGCATGTCAGAGCCACACCCTCACGCAGTGATGACGACACGCATGTCAGAGCCACACCCTCACGCAGTGATGACGACACGCATGTCAGAGCCACACCCTCCACGCAGTGATGACGACACGCATGTCAGAGCCACACCCTCACGCAGTGATGACGACACGCATGTCAGAGCCACACCCTCACGCAGTGATGACGACACGCATGTCAGAGCCACACCCTCCACGCAGTGATGACGACACGCATGTCAGAGCCACACCCTCACGCAGTGATGACGACACGCATGTCAGAGCCACACCCTCACGCAGTGATGACGACACGCATGTCAGAGCCACACCCTCACGCAGTGATGACGACACGCATGTCAGAGCCACACCCTCACGCAGTGATGACGACACGCATGTCAGAGCCACACCCTCCACGCAGTGATGACGACACGCATGTCAGAGCCACACCCTCACGCAGTGATGACGACACGCATGTCAGAGCCACACCCTCCACGCAGTGATGACGACACGCATGTCAGAGCCACACCCTCACGCAGTGATGACGACACGCATGTCAGAGCCACACCCTCACGCAGTGATGACGACACGCATGTCAGAGCCACACCCTCCACGCAGTGATGACGACACGCATGTCAGAGCCACACCCTCCACGCAGTGATGACGACACGCATGTCAGAGCCACACCCTCACGCAGTGACGCCTGCATGGTCCTTGGGGCTTGAAAGTAGGGTGAGAGTACTCTTGCATCAGCTCACCCTGTGACTGGGTTTTTCTGTATTGTCATTGTAATGGATAAAACCTCACTTACTCCTGAGACCCTGCTCCCCTTCAGCTGCATGTCATAATTTCATGTCCTGAGAATCTGACCAGAATGCTTACAGGAAATGCCCCAGGAGAGGAGAAGACTGGTTCTGTGTTAATGTGTCTTCAGAGGAGTTAGAATAACTGTTTGTGTGGCTTGGAGAGTCTCAGGTGGCCGTGTCCTGTCTGTCTTGATGTCCAGTGAACTGGGCATTTACCGAGTGACTGCCCTGAGTACCCTGGATATTTGCATGCGATTGTAGTGCATTACCAACCCCCCCTGCCCCCCTCTGTAGGTGGGCTTCTTCAGACCTGTCTAGGGGGCCTCCCCCTGCTGTTAGGTTTTACTCTAGATTGCCTTTTTTCATGGTGGAACAGTAGCCACGCGCATTCAAAGTGGGCTCCTGTCTGGTAGGCATGAAAAACCGAGAGGAAAGGTCTCAGCATTTCTTCGACACGGCAGTGCCACTAATGGATGATGGGGATGCTGCTGCTCTGTACGGTCAGGTATGTGATGAGGCTCACATCCACCCCTGCTTTGCCTTACTTCCTTGCTCCACTGCAGTTGGGGGTGGGGGGTGGGGCTGTTGTCTTGTATCTATTGAGTAGTCCTTGCCACAGGCAGAATGGCCATGCTGTGCCCCCTCCCAGGGAGGCCTCCAGTGTGTTTCCCAGAACCTGAGATACACAAAGCCATCCACATAGCCCTGTCAACTACTGTATTACACACTGTGATGCTTTATAAAAATACTTTCAGGCCAGTTGGTGGTGGTGCACGCCTTTAATCCCAGCACTCGGGAGGCAGAGGCAGGCGGATCTCTGAGTTCGAGGCCAGCCTGGTCTCCAGAGCAAGTGCCAGGATATGCTCCAAAGCCACAGAGAAACCCTGTCTCGGAAAAAAAAAAAAAAAAAAAAAAAAAAAAAAAAAACTTTCAGAATTTGTTTTCCCTAAATGTTGTCTGAAATGGCCTGCCACAGCTTTCCTAACAAGGAGACTCTTGTTTGGACAGGGTTTCACAGATGACCAGCTGGTACTGGTAGAGCAGAACACACTGATGGTGGAGGAGAGGGAACGAGAGATCCGTCAGATTGTACAGTCCATTGCGGACCTCAGTGAAATCTTCAGGGACCTGGGAGCCATGATTGTGGAGCAGGTGTGTGTCCTGTGGGTGTCTTTCCTCCTGACCTTCAGTTGGGAAAATACTTAAACATGCGTTACTTGCACTGCACGCGTTTGCAGGTACTGAGGGCTGTTGTTATTCCTTGTGACAATACTGATTGCTTTTTCAGTCTGAAAGAAAGAAGGAATAAAAACGCTAGATGTTCTTGTGCATGTATTCTTTGGAGGCCTGGTGGAGTCTGACCAAGCCTGTCCCAATTCTGCCATTGTACAAGATTCCCTTCTGACAGTGGCAGATTGTTATATAATGGCTGTTGGAACCACCAGCTTTTAAGTAGAATTAAATCGTTGTTCATTGTTACAATCTGATTAGGGCATTTTATTATCTTGCCAGCAGGGATTTGTTTGGGTCCTGGTCCCCTGAAACGAACTGCAGAGTTGAGCATTGAGGCACCATCAGAGCTGGTTGGTTAACTGCTGTGTTTCCCAGGGAAATGCCATCTTTTCTCCCTGTTTCTTGTATGAGCCAAGAGACTGTTTAATAAACCTGTCCTTGAGACCCAAGTTGGCATTTTAGACAGTGATTGGAGCAGCCTGGCCAAGGTAGTAGAACTTAGCTGACAGTCTCCATTTACCAGATGCCAGTATTTAAGCTGCAAGAAGTGGAAAGCCATGGCCCTTTGCTTCCCAGAGCCCATTTCTATGAAACACGTTTCTAAGCCCTAGTACATCTGAAAGGTGGTGTATCTGTAGAAGCTAAATCAAAAACAGACCTGTTTTGGTTCTTGCTACAGCTGACCCAGCACTCAATGCAGCGTGCCCTGGCACTGCTTGGGGGTCTGACACTGCTCTGGAGGGGTCTCTAGGTGTCAGGGTTTGCAGTTCAGTCTCCCTGGCTGTAAATGTTGACTGTCTGTACTGTCTCTTATTGCTCAGGGTACAGTTCTTGACAGAATTGACTATAATGTTGAACAGTCCTGTGTCAAGACGGAAGATGGCTTGAAACAGCTTCACAAGGTACCAATGGTCTCTGTGCTGGGTCTTCAAATCTTGGGAGTTCCTAGGAGGTTCTCTTCTGTAACATGTCCTCAGCCCAAGACACCAGGGGAGAAGTGGGAGCCGCTTGAGGCTTGCTGTCATGCTGTAGCCTGGCTGTCATGCAGGTCTCACCAAGAGGTCAGACAAGGCTGGGGTGCACCTGGGGACCCAGGGTTTTCTTTCCTGCTTTTCATCTTTCTGTGTTTTGTTAGAGAAGCCAGTTGATTGCACTTTCCTGGTATGGGCTTGAGGCCATCTCTTGTTGCTGCTAACTTAGGGTGTTGGGGTTCACTTCTGACAACTTGCTGGCAGAGGGCAGTCAACAAGGATAAAAATCTAAATGTTCCTTACTGTGTCACCTCTAGAGAAGTTTGTGGGAATGAAGTGGGTTGTGCTCTTGATAGTGACAGGCCTCTTTCATGGGGTTTGCATGTTCATTAAATTTCTTTTTAAGAAGGTGGTGGAAATCATTTTAGAACTCTTACAACCAGTTGTAAGAAACGGGCTCATGAACATCCAGGTCACGTGTGCAGTTGGGGACGTGCCTCCTGTGAAGGGAGTGGAGCCAGCTCTACTTGACAGATAAAATCAACACTGTCTGCTTCCTTGTCACAGATACCCATTGGTGCCTCTGGGCGCGTGATGAGCGCTTTCTCAAGTCCTCTTCTTCTTCTGAAAGCAGGAAGGAGGCCCTTGGCCATCTGTGTGCCCATACCTCACAGGCTAGGGACAAGTCTTGCTTAATAGGTGTTTGGAGTAACAGGTGTATCACAAGCCAAAGCTGTCACGGGTTTGAGGTGCTGTAAATCACCCACCAGCCCTGGAGTTTCCTAGGTCACAACTAGGAAATGTGCTTGTGTTGTGATGCAGACCCGGGGGAGGGGCTGGGTCTGACACAAGCTATGACTTTCCTTTTGGTCTGGAGTTATTGGGGGCTTCCCAGTATGTGGTCTGTGTTGGCTCCTTGGTTCTTGGGTTGCTCTGAGGAATGGCGCTGTCCTCAGCCCACACTGTGGAAAGGCCACTGAGACTTGGGAGTTGCTCCCATTGGCCAGCTCTCCCAACAGGTGGTCCCCTGTCCTGTTTCCAGGTGAGGAGAGGCTTCCCTGGTGTGTTCCCTAAGGATGCTAAGCCACCAGTCTCAGCAGTCTCTGACCATGTGCTCCTTCTTTGGGGTCTGTGTCAGTCACCAGCCATCTGAAGGATGTTAAGTGTTCTGTATCACTCACATTGACTGGGGAGGGGGCTCCCCAGTGCTTCTGGGTGCTGCATGTAGGGGGAGGTGGAGCTCTTCTGTGTGCCGTCAGTCCTGGGGTAAGGGTGGGGTAGTTCCTCAGGTGGCTCTTATGTCAACGTAGATGAGTACATTGACCATTTCTTCCTCAGACAATGAGGTGTTCTGTTTCCAGGTTCAGCGGAAGTAGAGACAGGGCATCTTGGGGCCAGTGGTTCCATGCTTTCAGGTCACCCTTTTCTGTACAGGGAAGAAAGACAATGTACATTCATCCTGGGCACAAGGACCTTCCTGAGAAGCCAGAGTAGGAAGTAGCAGGCCAAGGTGACCTTGGTGTTTCTTGGCCTCTGTCCTCACAGTAGATCCACATGTGAATCAGGGTCTTGGTGGTTCACACTAAGGGAGGGTCTAACCGTGAGGCTTGTCCTGTAGTGCAGATGTAAGACCATCCTGCAGAGCGAAGGCTTGTGTGAGGGCTGTGGGGAGGGCTGTGGTGAGGGCTTGTTGTGAGGGCTGTGGGGAGGGCTGTGGTGAGGGCTTGTGTGAGGGCTGTGGGGAGATGACACCTTCCCTCCTCTTTTGTAGGCAGAGCAGTACCAAAAGAAGAACCGGAAGATGCTTGTGATTTTAATACTGGTTGTCATCATCGTAGTGCTCACTGTGGTCCTCATCGGTGTGAAGTCTCGCTAGTGACTCCACATTCTGGAGAGTGCTACTGCATGGATTCCTGGGTATGAGGGCTTGGCTGGCGCCACACCACTGTACTGCCTACAGAGCATAGCCAGCTGGCCCAACAGTGGGCAGTGCACCTTCCTGTGAGCGGCCTGTCTGGTGGACTGGGATGCAGGCTTGGCCACGGGTTTCCATCTCTGTCCAGAGCTTAAGGACTTGAAGCTCTTGCTGAATAGACTGTCATGTAAACATGCTTTCCAGGAAGTGAAGGAGTGGAGGGTGACAGGCATTGCTGAGGCACCAGTGTCATGTGCATGTTCTCCTGAGCAGCATGTTAAATAATTTGTAGGAAATTGTTTTCAATCATCTGGTTTTTAAGAACTTTGGTACCAAAAATTTATGAGTAGAGGCGCAAAATGCCTCTTCATCTTCCCAGCTGAAAACAAACCAAGAAGTCCTTCAAGAATTTATAATCCGTTCCCCATTAACTTAATTTAGCTTTTCCATCACTGTTAACGATCAGAGTAACAAAGTGTGAAAAATAAGAAACCATCATTGATGTTAATTAACACATTTAGACGGGCCAGTTAAACCAGCTTCATGCGTTTAAATCAATTGTAAGTAGCATATCCCTCATTCAGAATTTTGCACTGCCTTTTCTACTGTAAACCAAGAGGGGTTACTAAGCAAAACCTCCTGAATCAGAAAGTTGGTCATTTGAACCTCATTTCATGAAAGCTTGACAGTGTCACAAACTAGACTGAGCCAGTGTGTCCCCAGCCATCCTTGCTCAGTCCATTGCTTACACTCTAGCTACGTAATGACCTGTCCAAACCTGACTTCATTTAATGAACTGTAAATTTACACAGAAGCCATTTTAAATGGGTCACCCCATTTAGGATTAGTGGATCTCGAATTATTAACCAAACATCACTCCATTTCAAAGTAAAATATTCTACCCATGATTTGATTTATCCACTCTGCCATTGCCACTTAGCAATGCCCAGAAAGCGGGTATATTCCTGAGGACAATGAGAACCTCGACTAGGGAAGCCCTGTGTGTGTGTATGTATACTCGAGCGTGCTGTGTGTAGATATGCGTGCTCTGTGTGTGAGCATGCATATCAGATTGCCAAAGGAAGGCTCTGTTTACCTACTTGCTAACCATGGTGCTGGGGTACTCTGCAGAACTAGAACGGTGTGGACATCGACGGGGTTTTGAAGACAAGGGCATTAGTGTCTCATTTGCCCTGTCTTCATTGACACTGCTGTAACTTTAATGTTCTTTGTGTGATTATGATGGCTTTTTAAAATTGTCTCTGCTTCTCTTCAATTATTTAAGAGTATGGCCCTGTTAAGTGTGTTCCATTTTCATTTGTATATATGCAAATGTATGTATATATAGATTTCACTGATGGAGTGACTCAAAACTCCAACTCCTGCAGATCTACCCTGAGCTCAGCCTCCCTACCCAGGCTGTGGGATATTGGGATCCAAAGGTTTACCAGACATTTTTGGTGACATTAGTCGGGACGGTTGGGAAGGGGGGTCAGCACCCACCCCATTGCTTCAGAATTGGGAAATGGGATCCCACAGGCCTCCACTCCTGACTTCTGAGGTTAGACAACCTGCTCCTGGGTGGATTGTTAAGTTAGGGGACCTGCTGTAAGCAATCTGTGAAGGCCATGCCTAATAATTGTGAGAGCCTCAAAGAAAGGTGGCCTTTTAAGAAAGGATCACCACTTATTTATATTTATTTCCCTGAATAGCGTTTTTTTTGGGTGGTGGGGATTAGTTTCCCCCATCCCCTCTGGGTAGCCTAACAGATCTGGTTAGGAATTGTCCCAAGGACCTGTGAGAAGAGGGACTGTCACCTACTGTCTGAAGACGGCCACCCTGATGGTCACCCTGAGGGGGCATGGACAGACCCGGGCTCAGCTGGGTCCAGAGCCTTGTGCACCAGCTCTTTGGAGGCCTCACTGCTCTTTTCCATTGAGCCTGCCCTGGGGAAAAGACCAGAAGCTTGTGAGGGTACCAGAGAAGTTAGTACCAGAGTCCTGGTAGGGACCTCAGGGTAATTGATTTTGGAAGAGGGTTCTTCTGTCTGCTGACAAACACTGTCTGTGGGTTCATCCTGCCCTTCAGTCTGGCTCCCGAGGTGACAATCAAATGTCTCCCTGTGCCTAGGAAGTGCCCTGCGGAAGAAGCCCAACCCCTGCACACCTCCTCCTTCCACTGTCCTGGGGGACCCCTGTAGAGTGGGGGAAAAAGAGAGGTGTCAGTCCTTTGGGGCCCCTGATCTTGCCTAAGACTAGCTGAGAACTGCTGTCTGTCTGTCTGTCTGTCTGTCTGTCTGTCTGTTGGGGGGAGGGGCATTTGGGTGCTGGCTGGGCCACTGTGTGAAGCAGTGTGTGTCTAATGTAACGGATGTACCGCTTTCTCTGCTAATTGAGAGAGCATTATTTATTTGTTTTGACACAAGTGCTTGCAGTGTTTCATCCCAGCTAATGGCTTCTTAAAGGTAATAAAACCCGCCAACCTAATTGGCCAGATAAGACCTTTTTCCTTGTGTGCTTAAATAAAGCAATTAGTGAAGCGCTTCTATCCAAAATGACTTTTTTTTTTTGTCCTAACTAATTTACTGTTACTGGAAACTTTTTGTACAATAAAGCAATCTCACAGATTGAAAAGCATCCAGCATTCCTAGTATTAATTTTAATGATGGGGGTCATATTTTGTTCAAATGTGTTTGTGTTAGCAGAGGGTCTGGCCACGTCAGGGATCTTTGGGGCCATGGCTATTTATTTTGTGCCTGAGGCCTCTGCCTCAGTGTCTAAAAGTCAATTTGTCTATCTAATGGAGGCCCACAAAGGGACCAATCAATTTGCTATCCAATATACAAAAAGAGAAGCCACATAAAAGGCTGATAATTATTTTTCTTTATGAAAACACACTTTATGTGAGCATGTTTGGCCATCTTCACACTGTGCCCAAAGTGGTTCACGTGTGCCAGCACCAGGACTTAGTGTTGGCAAATGCCTTCCTCCATTGAGGTATGACAAGCATGAGGGACAGTCTTTGCTAGGAATGTCTAGGTCTTCCTCCACAGTGAGAGCAGAACCTCGGTGTTCATTTGCATACATACCTAAGAGAAAAGAGGTGGCCTTAAGACACGTGATGGAGGGCCAGAGTCAGTGGCTGTCACTGCCTGTGAGTCCTGGCAGTCTGGGGGGCAGTCTCCAGTGCTCCGCAGGGAGCCTGTTGAGCCACAGAAGGTGTCCTGAACTCTGCCAAATGGTCCCTTCCTTCTCATCAACCATTGGCTAGCCCAGAAGTCACTCACTCTCAAAGGACAGCCGTCTTCCATAAGGCTAGAGAGTTGATTCCAGTGGTGGTGACATTTAAGCCCTACACCCTGACATGGCTTGAGGTGGGAAGCCTACACCCTGATGTGGGAAGGCTGGAAAATGTACAGACTGATGAATAGATGTAAGGGGAGGGTATGTTTCTTGAGACAGGTTGCCCTTGAACTTGGACCCTGTGGTTACCTCCCAAGTTCTGGGGTTACAGGCAGGCAAGTGCTACCATGCAGGGCTGTGGGTGGCTCTGGAACGGAAGCACGGCCGTCTTTGCAGTGGAGCCCCTGGTGATCTGGACTTAGAATGGGCACACAAGAGTGCACACACACAATTGGACACTGCCATGAAGTAAACTGCTCTGAGACTTGGGCACTAGGTCAGGTTGGTGGGCAGTTGAGTCTTGACTGTCGAAGGTCTAGCTGTGTGTGAACTCAGCTAACTGTGGTGAACATCTTACATGAAATGAGAGCAGACTCCACCCATCTGCAACCTTGAGGTCATAGCCAGCCACCTACCCATCTACCCAAAGATTCATGTGAATGCCAACTGTGAGCATCCTTGCTTGATGGCCAGGGTCCCTTTTATCTCAGCCATACAGGGACTATGTGGAGAAACCTTTTCATGGTGAGCTGCCATTAGGTGGATAAGGGGGACAGCAGCCTCTGTGGTTACACAGTAGGATTTAATTTCTTCTAAGGAAGGCAGCTCTGGCCCATCTGATGTGTATTTGGGAGCTTGCCTCTGCTCAGTGCCTGCGAGTGTGACTCCATTGTGTACTTCTGTGTTTATTGGCCCTTTGAAACCTCTGGTGTTCTCTGAATTCTCTTGGCCACCCACATAGCACCTTTAGCCTTATGTCTGATGTTTTTGTTGAGTTGTTTTGAAACTGAAGGGAAGCAGACCCTGCAAGCTGATGGGTGTCAGAACAAGCTAATGAGGGCACTGGTGGACGAGCAGACAGCTTGTGTAGAAGTGCTTCCTATCTGGGGCTCAGAGATAGACTGGGGGACTCCAGCTGTGTGCATCTTGTCCCCAACTCCATACCACCCTCAGACAGACTAAACTCGGCTATGCTCGGTTCTCTTACCACATCAAGGGACATTCCACAGAGCCAAATGGCAGAGGCTCGTGCACAATTATCTGGCCAATTGAGGCAAAAGAAAATAATCATTTGTCCAATTGTGCAAATGAGCTCCCTGGACCGTCCTGAACGCTGAGATAATTGTGTGGTCCTCCACTTTCATTCCATAATCTGCCAAAAATGGGCTATTTAAACAAAGCTCCATTTGATGGTGCACATTCAAATCAGGCGTCGTTAAAGCAGACCACTGGGTTTAGTATTTTCTGTTTGTCAACTATAATTCTATAATTGCTTTAAGCTAACCATCCAAATTCCACCATTAGTAATCACTGTTTCTCATTTACAGATGTGATAGAGGCCAAGGGCCCTGTTTGTATCGTTTGGTCTCATTTTCCCAGGAAATGCTGAGGGAATCAAATGCTTGTTTTGGTTTTTTTTTGTTTTTTTAACTTAGTGTTCTGACCCAGGGCATCAGTCCTCTGTTTTTATCTGCTGTGGGGGACAAAGAACACCCTCCCACACTGAGCCTCCCCCTTTTCTGGGTGGGGAAACTGAGACCCATGCCTGGATGTGGCATGGGCACAAGGCTGGTACACCTTAGCACTGGGATTGTCAGCGCCCTAATTTCTAGACCAGCACTCCTTTCTGCGGATTCCGTTTTAATTGTTCATTTCTTTCCATAAAATTAAATGACCTTCTTCAAGAAAGATTTAATGGTCAAGATGTGATTTGGTAAAAAGCTTCCTCCGGGGTTTTTTTCTTATTACAAAGATGATGGCAGGCTGCAGCTAAGAGAGATTTGCAGACAGTGGTGAGCCATTATCCCCAGTTCAGCTCTGTGTAATTGGTGCGAAGAGATTGCGGCTGATGAATCAGCCCACTGCCGAACAGAAGGATTGTGTGGTGATGCGCCTGGTGTGCACACGTGTGAGCTTGCAGGTGTTTACCAAAGGTCTGTATGCGCATAAAATGCTCACCGAGATGGAGAGTGTCATTTTAAAGTTGTAAATAATAAAAAATAGTCTTGGGCAGACCAGATTTTACAATTGCTTGAGAATGCGGTACTTTGTTTCAACACTATGAGATGGCTAGAAATTGATTTTTTTAAAAAAAATCCAATTAAGCCTCAAGGTTGGTTATCCATTTAAAAGGTCGGATGAGTTAAACAGTGACAGTACCTTTGGTTCATGCTAATAATTAGATTTACACAGAACTCCAGCCCTCATGTCTGCCTTATGGAGGCATATGTTGTCTGTTTGCACAACTCTGAGCCACCCAAGCCCCCCAGCCCATAGTTCAGACAAACCAGCAGATCTGGGACCCAGACAGACAGAGTCGCCAGCTGGTTACCGTCCTCATCATGCCTTCCCCTAAGATTTCCAGACGCCACCGTAAGGAGTGTGGCCCACAGCACCTGACTCCCTCCTTTTCGATAACCCTCAGAGTCCTGGGAAACGGATGCAGCCACTCATTTGAAGATTCGGTGCCATCCAGTTTCATGTGCCACTGCGTTTAATGCAACAAATAAATCCTGGCTTAAAAGTGGTACCTTACAGCGCATATTTGCTGAGTGTGCCTGACTCGGGAAGAAAAAGGCTTCAAAATGCCCACTTAGGGTTCTCGTGGGTAATGTTTTAAGTGTTATCGTTTATGAAGATGTTGGAGAAGCCACCAGTCTGAGTGTAATGCCTTTTTCTGTGCTTGGGCTGGAGTGTCACCCAAGCGTTGTAAATGGCCAAGACCCAGCATTTCACCCTGCACTATAATGTAAGGCATTTCAGTAAGCTCCATCCATAACCAAACCAGCCTGAATTAAGAGACCTTCTAGAACCTTCCATCCATACCTATGAACCAGCCTGAAATAAGGGACCTTCCAAAACTTTGCAATTGTAACTATGAACTATTCTGAAATGAGGGACCTTTCAGAAGGTTGCATCCATAACCATGAACCAGCCTTATATAAAGGCCCTTCCAGAATGTGCCTTCCATAACTATGAACCAGCCTGAAATAAAGACCCAGAATTTTCCATCCATAACTTTAAACCAGACTGAAATAAGGGACCTTCCAGATTCAGTGAGAAGAAAATATTGAATTTGCTTCTCATTGCTCACAGCTCCAGACAACAACCAAGAATTTCAGGTTGGCCCTTTGCCTTCCCCCCACCCCTCCCCACACCACTCAATTGCCCAAATCCTCAGCAACAGATTTATGATTCTTTTTGAAAGGTCTGCATCGCATAGCACAGATAGATATGTAATAAACACAGGGGTGTTTGGCAAGTCAATGTGACGCAGGTTGAAATGACTCATTTCAATACACTGGAGAGATCCGCCTCCTAACAGGATCCTGCCGGGGAAGGTTTTTCCTCAGGAAAAGATTTGATCAGAATAAACATTCACCCCCATTTTGCTGTTCTGTGAGTCTCAATGTTCACAGGTTGAGTTTGCTTAAGGGAGTGTGGGACTGTGGTTGCTGTTAATCATCTCCGTCTTCCTCTGTGCAGGCTCCCCAGTCCCCAGGCTCTAGGTCTTCAATATGCCCTCAAAAACTTCGGCAACTACAAAAATAATTGTGCTGGTGTTCAGAGGTAAATAGGAATTTAGTTCCTGAGACGTGAGGGTTATTGCTGCCTCAAGCTTGGAGGCTAATTCAGGGACTAGCTCAGCCTCTCATCTTCTCCAGAAGTCCCAAGACCTGGTGTCCAAAGGACCTGGTTCAGCTTGTTAATAAATGGTTCTGCCAGTACATTTTTATTAACACGTTCTCTCTGTCCTGCTGACGGCGGAGAGTGAAGACAGCTAAGAGATGAGATGGCACAACATGAGCTTTTCAAGCACAGGGCAAAGGATTGTGTGGCGCCTTTTGTGTGAGATGCATGGAGAGATAGTAGCTGTATTTTTCTCAAAGAAGAGGCAGGCGAGAGAAACCAGAAACTAATAGAAATGGCTACCTGAGGGGGTAAAGAGATGATTTGTGAGGGATGAATAGAGGCAGGGACAGGAGTGACCCTTTTTGAGCACTGCTAGTTACAGCTAGGATTTCTGAGCTGTAGAAATGTTTCATGCATTCAGAAAAGGAAAATATAACAAGAAGCAAGAAGAGCAAAGCCTCCACCTGGACGCAGACATGAACCTAAGTGCCCAGCACAGATAAACCACACAGAAGTGAACTCCTGACATGTTAGTGGCATGCTGCAAGCATAAAAAGAACGAAGAGATGGCAGGGCGGGGGGGGGGGGGGGCGGGTGTGTGTGGTCAGGTGGCATGGAGCCTGGTGCTGTTGAGCATCCATGGGAGGGTGGGTAGGTGGCAGGAAGAAGCCTGCAGCCGGATCAGGATGGAAGAACTTACAAGTCCATGATGTCCTGTGTTGGCCCATCTCAACCCAAAACTGGGCCAAAATCAAGGGCCCCATGGGAAGCAGTGTGCTCCCACTTAACCACCCAGTCCCAATGCCACCCCGGGAGCCATAGCATCCTGGAGAAGTGGCTGGCTAGAGTTTGGGCAAGAAGGAACAGAGTGAGCTAATCATCTTACAATTCCAGACCAAACAAACAACAACAAATGGACCTGTAAGAATGTGTTAGGAGGACATGTGAGGGCTGCTAATGGCCTGAGCAATTGTGTTGAAGACAGGCAGTGCTTTTCAGGGTGCTGGGGTCCTAGGGCCCTATGCTTCATGTGATTCCCAGCCTTGTTCCTCTTGGAGGCAGAAAATTCTGCATTTTCATTCTGTATTGGATTTGCATGATGTAGGCAGTCCCAGGGAGTGAGGAGGAGGCCACTGCTCAGAAATTGCCAGAACTACAGCCTACAGGTTGGAGCCTCGGGACCATCATTTGCACCGAGTGCAGGACGAGGATTGGATCACCACTAATACTGAAGACACTAAACACCAGGACATCCTAGCAGCACCAAAGTCTCCCTCCAGCCCTGGCATTAGGACAAGAGAAAGGTTCTAGTAGGGGAGACAGTCTCTGCCCCTCACAGTGGATAACAACAAATGTCTGTTTTGGTGCTGGGCTCCGAACACCAAATTAACAAAATAAATCACAGTTAGTTTCTTTTGTCCCTCCTGAGAAAAGGACCAACGGTGTGCACAAGGGGTCTTAGCTAGCTGCTATACGTCTATTAAATGAGGGAAGTGGCGACTGGGAACCTGGCCCAGTTGGTAGAGTGCTTGCCGAGCATGCATGAGGTCCCGAGCTTATTCCCAGGCAATAACGGCACACACTAGCAATCCTAGCACTGTGTGTGTGTGTGGGGGGGGGGGGGGAGTAGAGAGGCAAGAGGATGAAAAGGTCAAGGTCAACCTCAGGTACACGAGTTCAAGAAAATCCTAGATTTTATGAGTCCCTGCCTGAAAAAAATTACAATAAATGACAGAAATGGTGGTTATGGCAAAATTGGGTTTGTGAAGGTGGACATTGGCTTTCAATTCTATCATTTATAAAGGGAACTGCCCTCTTACCGTGAAGAGATTCCTCAGACCCCACTTAAACCAAATGTAAGTGACACTTAGATCCTGTACCTCTTCACGAGGGACAGTGGAAAACATAATATAGATTTTTTCCAAACATTTTTAACCCAAATCTAATCACGAGGAAGCAGACGAGTGCAAACTTGGGAGCCATTTATGTGATGTGTCCTAGTGAGAGACAGGTGGGGATTATTCTGGATTCAGGGAGACTAGAGAACCTGACAGCCAAATGGAACACCTGATCCTTGCTTGGATTCTGGATGTTAAAGGCAAAAGCCGTAGAGGCTGTGTGAGGACAACAAGGAAGACTGGTGGAGACTGTGCTGGAGGGCGGGGTGTGGGCTCTCAGTGAGTCTGAATGGGTTCTTGCTGGGATGGCGTGGGTCCAACCAGTGTTCTCAGTCCCAAGACACAGTCTGAGGGTCATAGGATAAGTGTGTGCAATTTGTTTGAAAAAATGCAGCAAAAAATATATGCTTACCTATGTGTACACATGACTATGTGTAAATTATAAGCATAAATGGTCTTGCTGAAGGGCACAAAAGTATTCTTATTGTACTAGTTTTTCGACTTTCCTTAGTGAAGGTTTTTGGTTTTTTGTTGTTGCTTTTGTTTTTTGTTTTGTTTTGTTTTGTTGTTATTCTAGATAAATGTTCTTTCCACAGCAGTGAGCTCCTCTTTCTTAAGGGGACTTTGGTGTGAGCAAAGGTGACCCGTCTGGTACCACCGGTTACAGCAGCCAAGACATTTCCTCATCCTAGGGAACTCACAGAGAGGCAAGACAGACATCACAGCCTGAGGCAGCACTCAGTCATGTAAACATCTGGTCTTTGCTGAGCTGGGCTTACTTCTAGGTCGGTGGCTTCAGGAAAGTGTCATTGAGTGGGGATCAGCAGACCAGAGCTGGCTCCACTTCCTTTGTGCTAACATTGTAGGTGACTGTCAACCAGCAATGACGACTGTTTCATGAGAGTCCTGAGGCTCTTCCAATTGGTGTTCAAGGGTTGAGTGTGCATCGTAGGCATATGCTGGGTCCGGTCACGTGAGTGCAGATGTCCTAAGTGAACTGTGTCCTTTACCATCCCAGGGCACCCTGTGAACAGTTACTTCCTGAAGCAGGATCACACTGCCAGCAAACCAGCTCATCCCTCAAGCCAAAGGTCTATCCCAGTCCACAGGATCTTCCCTGCTTCCGTCTTCTCCCGGCGATGGGTGTCTGGATCCCATTGCTATGACCCTTCCCATCCACACCCTTAAGCAGCTTTCACACACTAGTATTCTTTGGAGATAACAGGGCCTAGGACTGTTCAAAATTTACATTTGCTAGGTAAATGTTGGACTGAGGAGGCTGAGGCAGAAGGATCGCAAATTCAAGGCCAGCCTTAGGTTAGAGATGAGCTTAAGACCAGCCTAGTGACATATCAAGACCCTGTCTCAAAATGAAAAATGAAGAGATCTAGGGATGTGATTCAGTGGCAGAGAGCTTGCCTAATGTGATGAGGTCCTTGGGACTCAGTGACCAACACCAATACATGAAAGCAGATGTGGCAGGTGAATGAAGAAGATGCCAGAAGCCATGAGGCTTGCCTTCTCATGCCAGATAACGCTAGCATTCGGAGAACTTGGGGATCCGTGAGTCTGGATGGCTGTGGGCGGTGCATGAGGGTTTGAGAACCATGTCCCAGAGTGTGACTGAGCAACTCCTGAGAACTTTCCTCTGCTTTCTTTCAGAAGCTTCTGAGCTCTTCTGTTATTTCTGAGCTGCAGCTGAATGCCCCTGTCGGCTGTGGAATTGGTCTCAAGTCATCAAAATTGTAAGTTGCAAAATGTTGGGTTTCAAGATCTGGCCATTTGTTCTAAACTTTAATTTTTTTAAAAGAAAAAGAAGGAGGAGGAGGAGGAGGGGGAAGAGGAGGAGGAGGAGGAGGAGGAGGAAGAAGAAGAAAGAAAATTAGGTAGAGGTTGAATTTTTCCTTGACAGTGAGGTGTACCCTGAGGCATGGGGTTAACACCTTGGTAAAAATGTATCTAAACAAATCGCCACCCCCCCTGTCTTATTTATGTTAATGTCTGTGAAGTCTTTCTTCTTCCTCCTCCTCTTCTTCTTCTTCTTCTTCCTCCAGAGAAAGTGGTTTCCTAAGACTTACTTGTATCTGTCACATGCACTCGTGTCATTGTGAAGAAATAGGTAGGCTTCCAAAGTGGAATGTTCTGTTTGGTTTGGATTTCTTCAATTCTGGGGTGCATAAAACCAGGAATAGAGAATACTTGCTCATATGAAATACCTGACAATCTCACCTTTCTCTGTGTGTAGTAAATGTTCAATAAATGCTGGCTGAACTCAAGCCTTATCTCATGCATCCTTTTGGTCACAGAGGTCATTCATTAATGGGGGGGGGGGAGTTGTCTGAAAGTGTTCCAGGTGACCTGTGAGTAGTCTCTCTCCTCCAACTCCCTATCACAAGGCCACCAGGCCCTACTGTCTGACCTGCTTTTGTGTGTGTGTGTATGCGCACGTGTGTGTAGGTCAAAGATTGACTTTAGATGTCTTTCCTTAGTGAATCTCCATCTTTGTGTGTGTTTCTTGGGCAGATTTTGTCTTTAAGGTTAATTTATGTTTGTATGTATGCTGTAGTGTGACACAGTACTCATGGAGGTCTAAGAAAACCCACCGGAGTTGGTCCTCTCCTTCCCATGAGGGACCTGGGAATTGAACTCAGATCATCAGGCTTGGTGACAAGTGCTGTCTCTCACTGAACCTGAAGTTAACCATTTGGGTAAGACTAGCAAGTCAGCAAGCTCCAGGAATCCTCCAGCCTCTAACTCCCCAGTGCTGGGATCACAGCCCATCTTTTTACATGAGTGCTGGCTGTTCAGACTTGGACCCTCATGCCTGTATGGGAAATACTTTAGGTATCGGCCCATCTCTCCAACCCCAAGTGCTTCTTGGCTCTCTATGGTCTGTAGTACCTGTAGAGTAGGTAGACTCCCTGCTCACTTCCAGGGCCAGTTCCTGCTCTTATCTAGACTCAAATTCTGCTCTCCCCATCATCATGTCCACCCCCCCCAGCCCACCCCCTAGTGTCATTCCTGCAGGGGACAGCTTGTTATGAACTGCCTTGATCCTGCTACCCTCTAGGTATATTGCAAGTCGTCTCAGCCCCCTCCTGAGTGCCTGGTGCCTCGCACTGTATTTGCAAACACCGTAAAATCAAGATAGATCTTCGAGGAACACTTAGTACCCTTTACAAATGTGTGAAAACATTCAGTTGCTGTAAAAAATCTTTTTCAAGAAAATAAGATCCAATTAATGTTGACTTCTGTGTCAGGAAAGCCAGTGTTTCAAAGGAATTCCCTCTGCTCGTTCAGCTACTGGTGTGTGATACCCCTTCCACGCCTGTCTCCAGGGATGGCCTGCTCTGGCCTGTGTGTTGAATCTGGCTTTGCTAGGTTAACTCTCTCTCTCTCTCTCTCTCTCTCTCTCCCTCTCTCTCTGTCTCCATCTCTCTCTCTCTCTCTCTCTCCATCTCCCCCCCCCCCGCCGGCCTGGGTGTGTGTATGGTTGTGGTTGTGGGTATGAGTAAATGTCTCTTAGTCAATGGATGACTTATGGACATTGGTTTACTCCTTCTAGATCCAGAGTTAGAACTCAGGTCCTCGGCCCTCCTTTTCTCGTTTTGCTACTCGTAAAGTCTGATAATAAAGAAGACATTAAGATTACGAGTGACATATAAGCCTGGAGGTCACTGAGGGGTGCCACCACCGTGTCTGGTGCAGTCAAGACCTGGGCAGCGTTGGGTAGCAGCCGGCTCCTTTCAAATGACTTCCCATAAGCTTCCCACCTGGCCAACTTGTCTTCCCCAACACAGGTGGCCCAGTGTAGGCTGCCGGGGCAGCTTGCTCGCACTGCTGCACGCTGACCTTTCTGGCAAGGGTTAGGCTGAGGAGACGGCGTACGCTGAAAACAGAGGGACCTGAATGCCTACTCGTCCGGCCCAGTAGCCACGGCAGCCCCTGGCAAGGGAGGCTTCATCGTGTCCAGGAACCTACTGGAAGGCGGGCCTTGGGTAGGCGCTGGGGCTGGAGCCTTTCCAGGGGCTCGCGCGCCACTCACCCCAACGGTGGCCCGGAAGGCGCAGTGCGGCCCGCGCCCCGCCTCCGCCGGCGCCCCCTCGCGCCCCGGGTGGGCCCTGCAGGGCGGCGCGGCCCGCGCGGCGGCGAAGGCGGAGCGCCGAGGCCGGGCGGGCCGGGGCGCGCCGAGCCGGGCCGGAGCGGGGGCGCGGGGTGCCGGCGCCGGGCCGGGCTCGGGGGAAGATGGCGAGCGTGGGGTTGCAGTTCCAGGCGAGCGCCGGGGACGCGGACCCCCAGAGCCGGCCCCTGCTGTTGCTGGGCCAGTTGCAACACCTGCACCGCGTGCCCTGGAGCCACGTCCGCGGGAAGCTGCAGCCCCGGGTCACCGAGGAGGTGAGCGGGCCGCGGCCGCCATGCGCCCGCCGAGCCCAGGCCCCGCGACACAGGCCCCGCCTCGCCCGTGCGCCCCGCCGGGCCCTGGGCGCAGGCCCGCGACAGGCCAGGCCGTCTGTCCCCAGGCCCTTGCCGCCGCGAGGCCTGGCCTGTGTCGCCGGCCGGCCCAGGCCGAGCCACCTGCACCGGTTCCGCCGGGTCGGGCCTTTCGCGTGGCCTCTGGCCTCGAGACCCACTTCCATGGAAACTGGCCAAGGCCCAGGAGCCGGGCTTCCAAGTGTTTGAAGCAGGGGGTCCCCCAGACAGGCCTTGCCAGCCCGAGGCGCAGTCCCACGAGGGTGGAAGGGCGCCAGAGAGACACACAGCTGGTGGTGGCTGGGGTGCTCTAGACAAGCAGGCGTGGCCAGTAGGGCATCTCCAGACACAACACACGTTTGAAGCCCGCTCTGTCTCGTGTCTCCTTTCTAATCTAGCTCTGGCAGGCAGCTCTGGCCACGCTCAACCCCAACCCCACGGACAGCTGTCCCCTCTACCTGAACTGTGCCACAGTGGCAGCCCTGCCTTCCAGGGTGAGCCGGCATAACAGCCCTTCCGCAGCCCACTTCATCACCAGGCTTGTGCGAACCTGCCTGCCTCCTGGAACCCACCGGTGCATCCTGGTGAGTGCTGAGCAAGGGCCCCACTGTGCTGGCCCATCGGTGGGTGTACACCGAAAGCCAATGGCCCACCTCAGGCAAGAGCATGCTCGCCCATGTGACCTCCCATGCTAACTTTTCAACCACAAAGTGATTTACACCAGATCAATTTGCGTGACAAATCAGAGAGACCAGCTTAGATTTATTGAGGCCTGGGCTTATGTCTGTGCCCTGCTCGTCTGTCTGGGAAAGAGCAGACAATGTCTGGTGGCAGACATTTTTCTCACGTAGCCTCATGTTACCGTGGATCACAGACCTCTCTGGGTTTGTCCAGTGTAGAGCTGGTGTTGGGCCAGGCCTGGTAGCCTCCCTCTGTAGCCTCAGCCCCGCTCTGCTTCTCTCTCACTACAGATGGTCTGTGAGCAGCCTGAGGTTTTTGCCTCTGCCTGTGCCCTGGCCCGGGCCTTCCCACTCTTCACACACCGCTCAGGGGCGTCCCGGCGCACAGAGAAGAAGACCGTCATGGTGGAGTTCTACCTGGTGGGACAAGACAATGGCCCGGTGGAAGTGTCCACCTTGCAAGTGGGTGTCTAGAGGGCACACTGCCTCCTGGGAGTTGAGGTGGAGAGCTCTTTCCATCCTTTCCCCAGAGAAGAGCTACAGTGCCTTCCATTGGCTCCCAAACCGCAGTAGGCCCCTCTCCTACAGGATGCTGTTGTGTTGTGTTTTCTGGTCCCTGTTCCGTTCTGTTAGTGTTTGTTGAGTACCCGTTCAGCACCTGGTGCAGTTGTGTTTTGAGTCTGTGCTGTTTTATCCTTGGTTGGGGAGCACTTTAGTGTGTGTTGTCTCACTGAAGCCTGAGTAAACTTGTGCAGGCTGGAAATCTTTCCCAAACTGTCAGTCCACAGACGCGCCTGATCTAGGCTATCTTCCCACAAAGCTGCCCCCAACCCTACTGCTTTGTCTTCACTTCCACCCAACAGCCAGAGACCATCTTGTCCCTCCACTTTGTTGTCAGGAAGGTGGTCACCTTGAGCTCCAAGCAAGCCCCTGCTTGGGGGCTTTGTCCTCTGTCTTCCCTGACAGAGTTAGAAAGGCAGGCTCCACCTCCGCCATCTTGAATCTGCTTTCTGTATTCTTGAAAACAGTCTAGTCGCTTTGTTTGTTTTAACCTCCTTTCTCTACCCACCCACCTGACCTGGTTTTGGCCCCTTCTCTGTTTCTGAGGGCCACAGGCCTACTGATTTTCAAGCCCCTGACTCCCAGCTGATTCCCCAACCTGCCTTCATTCTCCTGCATTCCCTTCCCCTCTGGCCTCACTGTCTCCACTCTGGGAGGCATCAGCAGCCTTTGGACTTCACCTGCCTAGGGAGTTCCTTCTGAGCTGCAGGCCCACCTCCCAGACCCTGGCCTGGAAGCCTGAGCATAGCCCTCCCTGCTTCCTGCACACCCAACCACTCCCCCCCACACACACTGCTTCCCACCCTCCCACTGCAGACCCCTGCATCCCTCAGCTAGCCAGGCGTGCTCACGTCTGGACACTCTGTGGCCATCTGCTGCCTCCCCGTTTTTCCTCAGTAGGGTGCCCCCCAACCCCCATTCCTAGAGCTCTGGGTCCTGTAGACGTTAACTTGTTGCTTCACCCTTGCTTTCCTGGCATTGCCCCCAGTCATCTGAGGGTCTGTCACGCCGCCTGACACGTAGGAGGCCTCACATAAGCACCTACAGAAGAAGCAAAAGGGTGTTGCTTCTCCTGTCATGTAGAAACTAAGGCTTACATTCTCTTCACCCTCACTCATTGTGGAGCTCTGTGCCTGTGGAGGGTCTGCAGGGTCATACCTTCCTCCCTTGAGGCCGGTCCTCGGCCCAACACACATCCCACGCAGGCCGCCGACTGCTGACAGGTAGCAGGGGCCTCACAAGCACAGCTCATATTAGAGCTGTCAGCTCCCAAGTCTCTACTCGGAGCCTTCGAGGTTTAATTACCTGGGACAGGCAGTGGCTGTTGTGATGATCAGACAGCGGGGGCGGTGGCCGACTGGCAGAATGGACCTGCGCCTGCCCTCCTGACATACAAGTCCGGGGGAGGTGATGATGAACTTCAAGCTGCTGCCCTGCGCCTCCGCAAGCCCCTTAATATCTGTTTCTTCTGGCCAGCACAGAGGCACTGACGTAGCCAGCTGTCCCTGCTTCAGAGGTTTTGGGTGCATGAGATTAAATGAAGGTATAGGGATGCTTGTCAGCTAAGAGGAAGGCCCACTGGCAGACAAAAGTGGGCAGGGAGGGGCCTAGGGCAGTGCTGGCTCTGCAGAGACATGGGACCACCCTTCTCTGGATACAGTGAGCATCTTCAGTCACTACTGGTATCTCTGAGTTGTCCTTCTTGGCACAGGGTCAGAGGTCTGGTGGGGTCTGTGGTCGAGGTTTCTGTCTTCTCCTGGGTCTCTGAGACTTGTGAATTCCCTAAGACAGAGTTTGGTCCCGTTCCTTCCACAGCCGTGCCCCAGTAGGCTGTTCAGTGACAAGGAAGACAGAGTGGTAGACCTCTGTGCCTCCAAGGGACTCATGGAAGACACCCCTCAACCCCCTAGGGTGATGCTCCCCCCTCCTCCCCCCACGCCTGTGAGGAGCCCGAAGCATTTTCCTAGAGTCTTATGTGTTTCAAGTCTTTGGTCCCTGGGGAACTGGATGAGGAAAGGACGACTCCTTCCCGCCCTGTCCCTGGGCCCCAGTGATGAACGCTTTCTTTTCTCCTAGTGTTTAACCAGCGCCACAGAAGGTGTGCGCCTAGCTGCCCGCATTGTGGACACACCATGCAATGAGATGAATACAGACATCTTCCTTGAGGTTCGTGACCTTCTGCTAGAAGAGGGGCCAAGTGGAGGTGGGTGGGAGGGTGTCTAGACCACAAGGAGAGGCCAAGAAAGCCTCAAGTTTGTACTTTCTGTGGCCCAGATATCCCAGGACCATTTCCATCAAATTCTGGAGTCCCTCTTGCTCCAAAAGGCCAGCATCCTCAGCTGAGGGCATGGTTGGCCATCTGTAGGATGGGGACCACCAGCTGCAAGAAGCTAAATGTGCAGGGCCAGCCTCCCCCCTACCCAGGCTTGATCATGAGAGGAGCAGCCACTGGCCTCTGAGGTGGTTCCTCTCCCACCGCACAACCACAGATAGACTCTTCTTTGGTGTGAAGCCCAGCCTTGCTTCTTCATTGTCTCCTGTTGTCTTTTCCATGAATGTGTCCAGGAGATCAGCCAAGTTGGAAAGGAGCTGGGGATCACTCCCACTGTCATCCGGGATGAGCAGCTGAAGACCAAAGGGTTTGGAGGTGCGTAGACCTGCCCTCCCACAGCTCTCCCCGTCCAGGAGAGGCTGGGGGCGCCGGGTGGTAGGGCTAGCAGTGGGGGCATTTGGTATAGATAGGGTCCTCAATTTTGTCCTGCTTGAGACCTGAAGGCAATCAGCCTGTGTTCCAGTCCAAGACTGGACTGGGAGGCAGAGGCAGCCTTCCAGGCTCTGATGTTGATCCTGGGAGCCACTAGACCCGTGTCCTATCCCCTGTCTGTGGCTCCTCCTGCCTTCCACACCCCTGCTCAGAGCCAGCTCATCAGGGCCTTCTGTCACTGGGACAGCTCGTCTCTCTCCTGTGACGAGCATGCAGCGGGGGCTGTCCTGACCTGCATGTCTCTCTCTGGTCTCTCCTCACCTAGGAACTGGAGGAACAACTGGGCTGTCTTGAGGTGCTTTTAGACTAAGCTGGCATAGGCCACGATCACAGTTGTCTGTGACTAGGAAACAAGTCCCTTCAAAGGTACAAGTCAGTCCAGGCTCAGGAAGCAGTTCTGTGACTTGGGCTTTCTTCTGGCCATAGCTGTGTGAAGACTCCAGGAAGAAGCTGTTACAGGGTGCTGGCTAGCCTTGGGACTGGGGGAGCTACTAGTCACAGTATGGGCCAGCGTTCATCTCAGAGCAAGGTGTCTGAGGACAGAGTTGTGAGTCATGACCAAGCAAGACGTCCACCTGGTCTGAGAAGGCCCTGTTGCTTCTGATTGCAGTTTCAGATGAGACCCTAGGGCCACCCCAAGCAAGGGAAAGGGGATTGCAGGATGCCAGTAGTCAGCAGTCTGGTCGTGTCATTGGGGCCAGCTCTCTGAACCACGCCAACCCCCACACATTAACTAGTTAATCACTGAGGCAGAGGCCCTTTCTGTTGGGGTGTTTCTGTGAGGTAGCAGTTGCAGTGGGTCCTTTCTGATGAGTAGGAGTCTGTCAGATGGCCATTTTCACCCTCATCATGGTTGACAGCATTTGGGTGGGGCACCTTGGGGTGCAGCCTCTGTGCTCGAGCAGGCCCCTTTCTTTGGGAAGTTGGAGCATGTAAGCCGAAAACGAGCAAGGGAAGTGGTGTCACAAAAACCGTGGAGCCGACTGGAGAAGGGAGGCTCCGAGTTCAGGGTAGGGGGACCCATGTGGGCAGGAGAGGCCTTGAAGCACCCTCCAAGAACCATCTCACTCCATGGTCCTGTTCTTTCCTCCTGGGTATGATACAATAGTTTTCCCTCAGCCTAACAACACTTTGCAGTCTTAGAGTTAGAATGGATCTGCATTCTCTCATCCCATACTGGCCCCTAGCAGGAGTGGGGCTGGAGATCCATCCAGGGTTGCTCAGCAGAAGTGTGGACCAGCTAGCACCATCACCAGAGTCCACAGGGCCCCTGGAAGTCTTCACGGGTGAGCCTGCACCTCACACTCTCCCTTTCCTGCACAGGAATCTACGGGGTTGGCAAAGCTGCCCTCCATCCGCCTGCTCTGGCCATCCTCAGCCACACCCCTGATGGGGCCACACAGACCATCGCCTGGGTGGGTAAGGGTGTCGTCTATGACACCGGCGGCCTCAGCATCAAAGGGAAGGTGAGATGTAGGTTTTGGGGTGCAGTTCAGACCAGCACGTCAAGTACCTAGTGTACTAGGTATCAGGGGGTGGGCGACTGTTTTTATTTCAAATCCCTTCTCTTCTATCCAACACAATTATTTCCAGGACTACTCAGGGAATGGAACTAATAATACAAGTTTAAAAATAACCCCAATAGCAAACACTCTCTTTTATTGAATTCCACACATATTATCTTGCCAGTTGAAAAATTTGAAAAGAAAAATATTCCAGTCCAAATAGAGAGCGGCAGCATATTAACACTTCAAATATCATTAATGTATTTTAATAGGAAAAAAAAACCCACAAAACCAGCTTCCATCTCGGTATTTGCTAATTGCTAATGGACTACGGCATTAAGGAAGTTTGTCCAGGTCTCTGTCATCCTGTGAATTTGACTTCATCCAACCTGCACATATCTGTGTTGGATACGCATGGGAACCAGGACTGTTCCTCAGTCCCGGCTCAGAACCCCAGAGCACTGTTACTTTAACTCAGAGGTGTTTCTGTCACCCCAGGCAATGGATACCTGAGGCTACTGAAAAAAAAAAAAAAAAAAACATCGTAGTTCACTTTCTAGAACTTGCAGTGCTGGCCATGTGCTCAGATCTCTGAAACCCATTTTAACAGCCTTCATATATCCGTGCTTCAAAATGTGTCAAACATCACACTCCAATGGAGGATCAGTGGAAGTTGGGGTTGGTCATGCTCTTCTCATCCACTGGGCTTCTAGGATAACTGAGGCGAAGAAGTCCCAGCACTGCTGGCAGCTCATCAGTCTTCCCCTGTAGCTTTCGAAAGTGGGTGGTTGGCTGAGTCTGGCCAGGACCAGTGGCCTTTTAACTCTCCCCACAGAGAATAGGCTACTTAAAGGTGGATGGTGAGACCATAATGCTGGGTGAGTGTGGGAGGCCACGTTGGTGTTGCTGAAGCAACAGTAACCAAAGAAATTGCTCCAACTTCAAACCACTGAAGATTTGGGGAAAAGTGTTTAGTTTCCAACATTGGGTAGAAGCAGGGTAGGTGCTTTATTGCTGTTGGAAAGCTCCACCCTGCACCTGGCACAACACCTGGTCCTGCACCTGGCCATGCACCTAGCACAGCAACTGTGAGTGCTGCCCGCTGCAGTTACCTCCTGTCTGGTCGGGGTTGGGGGGGACGGGACACCTACTTACTTTGCTGTGAGCTTGTTGGTAGGTCAGAGCAGGGATCATGGCTTCTCCAGACTAGGTCCCTCTGATGTAAGACTGGGCCTTAGGTCCTTTCACTTGGCCTCTGTTGTATAGCTTCCAGGAGGCCATAGACTCCAGGTAACTAAAAAAACTGCCAGAACACAGGCTAGCCTCCAAAACTGAGATATCAGCTTTGTCCTCCTGTGGTCAAACTAACCTGCAAACATGTGGTAGACACAATGACCATGGTGGGCACACTGGCTGTTCTTAACCCCACTTGTCCCCTACCCTTGGAAACATGTCACCCCAATTCAGGGTGAGCCGGGGAGACTTTCCAAGTCGTACTGAGTACCCAGCATGGGACTAAACAGTGAGGCTCCAAAGGGTTGACACAAAATCTCAAGCCTGACCTGCACTTGCTTCCACAGCTCCACTCAAGGGCCGGCCATAAAACTTCAGCCCATCAAGAGGGAGCGTGAGCACAGGCAGGGTCTCAAGATCAAATGGTGGGGATGCTCACACCACCCGTTCTGGGTCTGTTTGCAAATACTTCAGTGGTAGATTGGAATCAGTGGAGTGGCAGGTCCTAGGGAGCCTCAGATCTTCCTCCTGAACCCTTTCCGTGTGCTGATCCCAAGCGAATTTGCTTGGTCATGCTGGTCATGGCCTCAAGGTCCTGTGCAGGAAATTAAAATTGGTAATTAAAATCGAGATCCATTTGAAAATAATTCACCGTGAATAGTAAAACGTGTTGGAGATTATATGATTTTCAAGTGAGAAATGGTGCTATTTGTGGCACTATCTGTCTGTGCATCTCTCCTTCCTGGGTACTGAACAGGACAGTAGGACCCTGTGCCACCTGGGCTGGGAGCCTGCTGCCGCGCTGTCTCCATGGGAATGTGTCCCAACAGTCTGGCTGCACACATTTTATAACGGAAACAAGGAGGAGTCACGTCCCATGACCCTGAACATTCTTTGCTATTCTAACCAAACTTGACAAGTGGTAGTTTCAAATGTTGGTTCTGATATGGGGCCCGAAGCACAAAGTGAGCAGTCTTGAGCTTCAGATATTTGTTGGGGACGTGATGGGTGGTTCTTTTGGAGGCTGTCAGCACACAGAGCTATGCATAGGTGGTGCATTTTTGTGTACTTCCTGCTACCAGAAACCTCACATTCCTTGATGTCACCATTATCTCTTTAGAGCGGTCCTTGAGCATGGGGAGGCTGTCAAGGGGTATATGCGTGCGTGCGTGCGTGCGTGCATGTGTTTCTCAGTTCCACCTTGTGTTGGAGAGCCTGCATTAGTGCCAGGGGTGAGTGCTGCCCCTGTGTCTCCCAGTGAGGCTTGCCCTATTATTACCTTGTCCATGCCTCATCTGAAAACTATCTCTTGCTGCTGCCTCAGGCAGCGGCTGGCTGGGCCTGTCACTCTCATGGCTGCCCTGTGCTCTGACTGATCTGGAAGAGGCAGCAGATGTGTGCCATCAGGCAATAGGGACAGTGACTCACATGCAGGTGAGATTTTTGTCTTTTTTTTATTATTTATTTTTTACATTCCAATCCCAGTTCCCCCTCCCTGCTTTCCTCCCATTCCTCCACGCCCCCCTCCTCCCATCTGCTCCACGGAGAGGGTGAGGCCTCCCCTAGGAAGTCTACTCAGTCTGTCCCGTCATCTAGCTGAGGCAGGACCAAGGCCCCTCTCCACCCCCACACCCCTGTGTCTAGGCTGGGCAAGGCATCTCTCCATAGAGAATGGGCTCCACTAAGTCAGTTTGTGCATTAGAGTGAGATCTTGGACCCACTGCCAGTGGCCTCATATATTGTCCCAGCCACACCATTGCCACCTATATTAAGGGAATCTAGTTTTGTCTTAGGCAGATTCCCCATTTATCAGACCTAAATCAGTGATCTCCCACTAGTTCAAGTCAGCTGATTCTGTGGGTTTCCCCATCACGATCTTGACTCCTTTGTTCATATTTTTGCTCCTCCCTCACTTCAATTGTACTCCAGGAGCTTGGCCCTTTGGTTAGTTGTGGATTTCTGCATCTGCTTCCATCTGTTTCTGGAAGAGGGTTCTAGCTTCTCTGGGGTTGTGGATTGAAGGCTGGGTATCTTTTGCTTTATGTCTGTATCCACTTATGAGTGAGTACATACTATATTTGTCTTTCTGGTTTTGAGTTACCTCAGTTAGGATTTTTTTTTCTAGTTCTGCCTATTTGCAGAATTTTAGGATGTCATTGTTTCTTACTGCTGAATAGTACTCCATTGTGTAAATATACCACATTTTCTTTATCCATTCTTCAGTTGAGGGACATCTAGGCTGTTTCCAAAACCTGGCTATTACAAATAATGTTGCTATGAACAGTTGGGCAAATGGCCTTGTGATGCCAGTGTGGTATATGCCCAACTGGTATTGCAGGCTCTTGAGGTAGATTGATCCCTAATTTTCTGAGAAACCACCATACTGATTTCCACAGCAGCTGTACAACTTGGCACTCCCACCAGCAATGGAGGAGTGTTCCCTTTCTCCACATCCTCTCCAGCATAAGCTGTCATTGGTGTTTTTGATCTCAGCCATTCTGATCAGTGTAAGATGGCATCTCAGAGTGGTTTTGATTTGCATTTCCCTGATGACTAAGGATGTTAAGGATTTCCTTAAGTGTCTTTCTGCCATTTGAGATTGTTTTGTTAAGAATTCTCTATTTAGATCTGTACCCCATTTTTTAAATTGGATTATTTGGTGTTTTGGAGACTAGCTTCTTGAGTTCTTTGTATATTTTGGAGATCAGCCCTCTGTCAGATGCAGGGTTGGTGAAGTTTTTTCCCATTCTGTAGGAAGCCATTTTGTCTTGTTGACCATGTTCTTTTGCTTTACAGAAGCTTCTCAGTTTCAGAAGGTCCCATTTATTAGTTGTTGATCTCAGGGTCTGTGCCACTGGTGTGCTATTTAGGAAGTGGTCTCCTGTGCCTGTGTGTTCAAATGTATTTCCCACTTTCTCTTCTATGAGCTTCAGTGTGGATGGATTTATATTGAGGTCTTTGATCCATTTGGGCTTGAGTTTTGTGCATGGTGATAGATATGGATTTATTTGCATTCTTCTACATGTTGACAGCCAGTTATACCAGCAAAATTTGCTGAATATATTTTCTTTTTTTCTATTTTATATTTTTAGCTTCTTTGTCGAAATTTAGGTGTTCATTGGTGTGTGGGTCTTCTATTTGATCCCATTGGTCCACCTGTCTGTTTTTAATGCCAATACCAAGCTGTTTTCATTACTATAGCTCTATAGTAGAGCTTGAAGTCTGGGATGGTGATGCCCCCAGATGATCCTTTATTGTACAGGATTTTTTGTTGTTTTTCCATATGAAGTTGAGTATTGCTCTTTCAAGGTCTGTGAAGAATTGTACTGGGATTTTGATGGGGATTGCATTGAATCTGTAGATTACTTTTGTAAGATTGCCATTTTTACTATGTTGCTCCTACTTATCCAAGAGCATGGGAGATCTTTTCATTTTCTTTAATTTCTTTCTTTAAAGACTTGAAGTTCTTGTCGTTTGGTTAGTGTTACCCCAATATATTTTATGTTATTTGTGACTGTTGTGAAAGGTGATGTTGCTTTGATTTCCTTCTCAGCCCATTTGTCATCTGTATATAGTAGGGCTACTGATTCCTTTGAGTTAATCTTGTATCCTGCCACTTTGCTGAAGGTGTTTATCAGCTGTAGGAGTTCTCTGGTAGAATTTTTGAGGTCACTTATGTAAACTATTATATCATCAGCAAATAGTGACATCTTTTCCAATTTGTATTCCTTTGATGTCCTCTTGTTGTCTTATTGCTATAGCTGGATAGATATGGAGAGTGGACAGCCGTGTCTTGTTCCTGATTTCAGTGGGATTGCTTTGAGTTTCTCTCCATTTAGTTTGATGTTGGCTGTTGGCTTGCTGTATATTGCCTTTATTATGTTTAGATATGTTCCTGTTATCCCTGATCTTTCCAAGACCTTTATCATGAAGGGGTCTTGCATTTCATTGAAATCTTTTTCAGCATATAGTGAGATGATCATGTGTTGTTTTTTTTTTTTCTTTCAGTTTGTTTATATGGTGGATTACATTGACAGATTTTTGTATGTTGAACCATCCTTGCATCTCTGGGATGAATCTTACTTGGTCATGGTGGATGATTTTTCTGATGTATTCTTGAATTCGGGTTGCCAGTGTTTTATTGAGTATTTTTGCATGAGTATTTATATTTTGCATGTATATTCGTGAGGGAAATTGGTCTGTAATTCTCTTTCTTAGTTGTGTCTTTGTGTGGTATGCTTATCAGTGTAATTGTAACCTAGTAAAAAGAGTTTGGCAATATTCCTTCTGTTTATATTATGTGGAATAATTTGAGGAGTATTGGTATTAGCTCTTTTTTTAAATTTCTGGTAGAATTTTACACTGAATCCATCTGGGCCTGGGCTTGTTCTTTTTGGAGGGGTGGGTGGGAGACTATTGGTAACTATTTCTAGTTCCTTAGGGTTTATAGGTATATTTAAATTGCTTATCTGTTCTTGATTTAATTTTGATATGTGGTATTTATCTAGAAAATTGTCCATCTCCTTAAAGTTTTCCAATTTTGTGGAGTACATCTGGAAGTATGACCTGATGATTCTCTGGATTTCCTCAGTGTCTGTTATTGTATCCTCCTTTTCATTTCTGATTTTGTTAATTTGGATATTCTGTCTATGTCTTTTGGTTAGTTTGGATAAAGGTTTGTCTATTTTGCTGAATTTCTCAAAGAACCAACTCTTTGTCTCATTGATTCTTTGCATTGTTCTCTTTGTTTCTATTTTATTGATTTCAGCCCTCAATTTGACTATTTCTTGCCATCTCCTCCTTCTGGGTGAGTGAGTTTGCTTCTTTTTGTTCTAACGCTTTCAGTTCTGTTAATTCACTAGGGTGCAGTTTTTCCAGATTCTTTATGTAGGCATTCCATGCACTGCCTTCATTGGGTTTGCTGTGTGGTCATTTTCTTTAAATTTTAGGAAGTCTTTTATTTCTTTCTTTATTTCTTCCTTGACCCAGTGGTGATTCAGTTGATCATTGTTCAATTTCCGTGTGTTTGTGGGCTTTCTGAAATTAACATTGCTGTTGAATTCTAACTTTAAGCTGTGGTGATCTGATAGGGTACAGGGGTTTATTCCAATTTTTTTTGTATCTGTTGAGGTTTGCTTTGTTACCGAGTATGTGGTCGTTTTTTGAGGACGTTCCTTGAGTGCTGAAAAGAAAGTGTATTCTCCTGTGTTTGGGTGGAAAGTTCTACAGATGTCAGTCAAGTCCATTTCAGTCATAACCTCTGTTAGTTCCCTTATTTCTCTGTTAAGTTTCTGTCTGGCAGACCTGTACAGTGGTGAGAGTGGGGTGTTGAAGTCTCCCACTATTAGTGTGTGAGGCTTGATTTGTGATTTGAGCTTTAGTAATGTTTCTTTTACAAATGCAAGAGCTCTTATGTTTGGGCCGTAGATGTTCAGAATTGAGATTTCCTCATGGTAGATTTTTCCTGTGATGAATATGAAATGCCCTTCTTTATCTTTTTTGATTGATTTTAGTTTGAAGTCTATTTTGTTAGATATTAAGATAGCTACATCAGCTTGTTTCTTAGGTCCATTTGGTTGGAACTCTGAGGTAATGTCTGTCTGTGCGGTTGAAGTGTGTTTTATAGGTAAATTGAGACCATTTATATTAATGGATATTAATGACCAGTGATTGCTAGTTCTTGTTATTTTTGTTTTTGGTTTGGTGGCGATGGCATTGTGCGTTCGATTCCCTTCTTTGGGGTTTGCTGCCGTAAGCTCATCTATTTCCTGTGTTCTTGTGAACACAGGTGATTTCCTTGGGTTGGTGTTTTTCTTCTAGTACTTTCTGTAGGGCTGGGTATTGTTTAAATTTGGTTTATCATGGAATATTTTGTTTTCTCTATCTATGGTTATTGAAAGCTTTGCTGGGTAAAGTAATCTGGGATGGCATCCGTGGTCCCTTGGTGTCTGCATAACCTCTGACCAGGACCTTCTGGCTTTCATTGTTTCTGCTGAGAAGTCAGGTGTGATTCTGATAGGTTTGCCTTTATATGTTACCTAACCTTTCTCCTTTGCAGCTCTTAATAGTCTTTCTTTATCTTATATGTTTATTGTTTTGATTATTATGTGATGAGGGGACTTTTTTTCTTTTGGTCCAGTTTATTTGGTGTTCTGCAAGCTTCTTGTACTTTCATAGGCATATCCTTTTTTAGGGGAAAGTTTTCTTCTATGATTTTGTTTAATATATTTTCTGTGCCTTTGAGTTCTACTTCTTCTCCTTCTTCTATCCCTATTATTTTTAGGTTCGGTCTTTTCATGGTGCCCCAGATTTCCTGCATGTTCTGTGTTAAGGATTTGTTGGATTTAACATTTTCTTTGACCGATGAATCTGTTTCCTCCGAGTTATAGTCAATGCCTGAAATTCTCTCTTTTGTATTCTGTTGTTTATACTTGCATTTGTGGTTCCTGATCATTTACCCAGATTTTCCATTTCCAGGATTCCTCCCATTTGTGTTTTCTTTATTGCCTCTATTTCAGATTTCACTTGTTTGATTGCTTTTTCTTGGTTTTCTTTACGGTATTTGTTGATATCTTCCAGTTTTTTGTTTGTTTGTTTGTTTGTTTGTTTGTTTGTTTTGTCTTTTCCTCCATTTCTCTAAGGGAATTTTCATTTCCTCTTTAAGGGCTTAAATCATCCTCATAAATTATTTTTTAAGTAGTTTTCTTCTATTCCATCTGTGTTGGGATGCTCAGGTCTTGCTGTTGTAGCAACACCAGTTTCTAGTGGTGCCTTACTGCTCTTCATATTGTTGAGTGTGTTCTTACCTTGTTATCTATGCATCTCTTCCTCTAACTGGTATAGGTGGAGCTTGTGCTTCAGGGGGTCTCTCTTTCTCCAATTGGTACAGTTGGGGGCTGTGGCTCTGTTGACTGCTCCTTCAGGCACAAGTAGAGCAGAGCTTCCGGTGGAAGTGGGCCCAATGCTCAGGTGGTCGCTCCTTGAGGTGCAGGTGGGGCTACAGCTCCAATAGACTCTCCTCCTGTTGGAGTTGTAGGTGGGGCTGAGGGTCCAGCAGTCATTGTAGTAGCAGGTTATCTGTAACTGAGAAATGGCAGTGGACGCTGGCTGGGGACACAGGTGCTCTTTCCCAAAAGAACTTTCTGCAATAGTTTCTGGAAGCTACTGCTGGAAAGTGCTGCTGCTGCTTCACCCAGTGACCACTCCTGGATCCTGGGGCTGAGGCTGGGGCCTCCCTTTAACACTGCTCCAAGTTCTGAGGCTCGTGGCTCCCTTGACGCTCAGGGTCTGAAGCTCAGGCCTTTCTCTGACGCTACTTCCGGGCTTGATTTGGGCCTCTTACTGATACTGTTCAAGGCCTGTAGCTGGAACCTACCTGGATTTGAGAGTGGGGCCTCCCTCTGAACTGCTTCTGGTTCTGTGACTCAAGGCTCCCTGAGGCTCAGGCCTTCATCTTCTGCTGCTTCTGGGCTGGGATTCAGGCCTCTCACTCGATTTTTGTCTTTTTTCAAGATGTATTTTGTGTGTATCAGTGTTCTGCCTGCATGTATGTGCATCACACACGTCTGTGGATGGTTCTGAGACACCATATGGGTGCTGGGAACTGAGCTTGGTCCACTCTGCAAGTGCTCTTAGCCTCTGAACCCTCTCTTCAGCCCCAGGAAAGTTTCCAAAGTTAGCATTACTGATTCACCAAGAAGCTTCTGCAAGTGAGGTTGCCATGACTTGATTGTCCTGGGGTGCACAAAGAGGAGCCCGGGCAGTCCTAGTCACTGACAGGCCACAGCCTCCGCTGGACCAGGGCTCTGACACTTTGACCAGCCATGGCTTTTGTGCGTGTGTCAAAGTGACTAGGGCAGATAGCACCGTAGCATTGAGAACCTTTTCCTTTATAATGACAGAAGTGACACACAGAGTCAGGAGGCTTCATGTAAGCAGCTGAGTTTTATCTGTAAGCTTGGCACTTGGCTTAGGAGGTGACACTGTGCAGGGACACACCGTCTTCCATGAACAGCTGTCATAACATTTTCTGGGTTGGCCATTTTGAAATGGGTTGCTTCCAGGACCTGTGGGGCCATTTTCTCTTCTCAAGAGGCCTATGTTTTCTCACTGATGAGGTCAGGAAGATGGCTTCTTTTCAGCCATGCAAGATGGGTCTTTTTCACTAGGATTGATCATGAAAGGAGCACAGTCTACGTCCAGAATACTAAGAGCTAAAATTCGGGGCTCATGTAACACAAGGACTCCGAAAATCGCTCCATTCATTTCAAGCCAAGATTCTTACTTCTGAGGAACTGTTTTTATTTGAAGTATGAACTTGTCAATTTGAGTTGGAAGCCTATGGAACATAGGTGTGTACTGACATAAGCAGCTCATAGGAGGCAGCATCCACGCTGGTGGCAGGGGCTTCAGCTCAGACCCAGCTGAGAACTGAACATGCTAGGGTATAGATGCCCCTACTGATGGCAGTGGTGGGAGGGGAGACACAGCCAGAAAGGAGCAGCTGGGAAGCAGGGAGAAGAACTGGCACAGGTCTGGGCCTCCCCAGAAAAGCTACAGGGATGGGCAGGGGAAGACCAGTGAAGGTGACTTCAAGTGTTCACTGTGTGAGTGGATGGAAGCGAGCCAGGATGAGTGCCAGTGTCTGTGGCAAAAGGAGCTGGGGTCCAGGTCTCTTGTTTGGAGGACAAGTGGACAGGGTGCTGTGTAGGCTGTACCCTCACTGTGGCTGGAGATGGAGGGACACAACTCACTGTGTGGCTGCCAGCCTACACTCAGGGAGGGATAGGCATGAGCCTGGGGTTACCCCACATCCCTCCTCAGAGCAGACACAGCAGGAAAGTGGGGGACACAGGCAAAATGGCTTCCTGGCAAACACATTACCTCAAGGGTCTGACTGCCACTGGGAAACCTGGCCAAGCCTCTTGTGCTGCTGGCTGCGTGACTCCTTGTGAGCCTCAGTTTCTATGGAGAAGAAGGCAGAGGCCCTGAGTATAGACTCCCAGACTGGCATGGGGTCCAGGGCTCTGTGGGAGAAACCAGTCGTGGTGAATCTGGTCAGTGCGTAGCTTCTAGGTCTCCCTCCCTCTCTCTTGTTATCTATTGCCTGGTAGCCCTAAAACGCACAGAAATAAGAAGTCTATCGCCACCATTTCTGAACATTACTTCCTCTTGCTTTGGTAGGACACCCCCTTTGGGTGTGGTCGGTTTCATGAGCTGTAGGAGCGTTCAGAGAGCCCTGTGAAAGCCGAGGCCCCATGTGTCCTGCAGATTGGAGCCTGAGTGCCTGCTGCCAGCTGTATCCATGTTCATGCAGCTCATTCCCTCTCTTTGGTCCCTTTGTGTCACTGTAGACCACTATGCCAGGGATGAAGCGAGACTGTGGGGGTGCCGCAGCCATCCTGGGAGCCTTCAGAGCCGCCATCAAGCAGGTGAGGGCGTGAGTTCTGATTTTTCCCCTTCAGGCTTTGCTTGACCCTCCTCTCTGCAGGGCTCACTCCCTGGCCTTGGAGCTTATCAGGGATTATTGGGTAAGAATGGCCAAGAAGGTCTAGCTTAGGGTGCTTGCTGAGGTTCTCTGAAGGAAGCAGCCATGGTTGGACATGTTTGGAGAAGTCCTTCATTCCTGTTGTTGGTTTGGCCTCTAAGACATGCTGGCATGTCAGCAAGGGCATGCTCAGCAGGCCGGTTCTGCTGAACTTTCCACCAGCCAGGGCTGCGGTAGTCACTGGTGGCCCTGACAGGTACCAGACCTACAGGAAGCCACAGCCAGTGACTTGGGGTGCTGAGAGCCCCCCTCTGCTGTAGAAGTGTCCCCCACACATACACACAAGAGCCCCTGGTTAACTCACATGTCTCCTTTCACTGACCCTACCTTTCATCCTCTTGAAAAGGAAGGTGCCTCCGTGAGAGCCACAGAATGAACAGCAATGGCAGTGACTCGGCCCACAGGATCCATGTATCCCCATAGCCACACTGTAGGGGTCACCCTGAAGGAATGCAGAGATGGAAGGCTGGTTCTTGCCATGGGGGCAGGGTTTACTACTGGCAGGAAGAACTGTGGAACTAAAATCACCTGCCAGTCCCATAGTAGCAATTGCTTTGGGTGAGAATGATGGTCAGGAGGCTGAGGCAGGAGGATTGCCTCAAATTCAAGGTTTTCATTGTGTGGTGCAGTCTGTTGCACGTTCTGGACTCTGGAGGCCTTTCCCCCTTCAAGCAGGGATTTCCGGAATTGCACCTTTAGACCTGAGCTCCACTTCCTGCTTCTGAGGGCCCCAGTCCCACAGTTCTGAGAGCACCTGGCTCTCCCTGCTCTTTCACCCTTCCGGTGCCTCTAGTCTATAATGGGACCTCTCCCCTGCCCTTCTTCTCAGGGTTTCAAAGATAACCTCCATGCTGTGTTCTGCTTGGCCGAGAATGCAGTGGGCCCCAACGCCACCAGGCCTGATGACATCCACCTTCTGTACTCAGGAAAGTAAGGCCAGCCCTCTCTCAGCTCTAGAACTCTTGTTTAGACTGTGGGCTTCCTCTCAGAGCCAGGCTAGGTCAATCTGAGCCTAACCCAGGGTGTGGAAGAAGTCCACCCTGCCTCCCACCTACGATACTCCTGGGGAGGGCGCGTGTCATGGAGATGGAGGAGCTACAGGGACTGTGCTCTCGGGTAACAAAGGGGTTGCTCAGCGCTCTGGCCAGCTGCATCTCTGACAGGGTCTATGTCACACCCAGGACTGTAGAAATAAACAACACAGATGCCGAGGGCAGGCTGGTGCTAGCTGATGGGGTGTCCTATGCTTGCAAAGACCTGGGAGCGGACATCATCGTGGACATGGCCACACTGACTGGAGCACAGGTGAGTGTCACACATGGTGAGTGTCCCTTGCAGCTCCCATAAGCCTGAGGCCCTATTGGCAGTGAGAGTGGCTCCTCCATCACTTGGAGGAGAGGAAGCAACGCCCATGCTGTTGAACCAGAGCCTGCTCTGTTGTTCACTGTTCTTCCTCTGCTCTCCTTCCTGCCTCCCCCTTGCTGTATTTTTCTATCTGCCGACTGCTCTACTTTTGCTTTTGTGTTCCTCTTCTGTCCTCTCTGGCATGGTTGCTTCCCTTGTGTCCTTTGCCTAGGGCATCGCCACAGGGAAGTACCATGCAGCCGTGCTCACCAACAGTGCTGAGTGGGAGGTGGCCTGCGTGAAGGCTGGCCGGAAGTGTGGCGACCTGGTCCACCCGCTGGTATACTGCCCTGAGCTACACTTCAGCGAGTTCACCTCGGCTGTGGCCGACATGAAGAACTCAGTGGCGGTAGGTGTTGGGCCTGCCCATGCTGATATGCAGAGCTGTGGCCCTGGGAAGTCTGTGAGCCAGAAGACCAGTGTTCCCAAACACCAGGAGCGAGGACACACTCACTGACCATGCTCGATAAACAGACTCCACACTGGGGTCTGACTTAGTTGCCCTTCCAAGTTCTTTGTACTCCTCCCTTGTCCTGGGAGGTAGACGATTTGTTCTAGGTTAGAACCCTCTTCAAGCGTCTGGGTCAGCAGGCACCTCTGTGCCTGTGGCTGAGGGATAAGGAAAGGTTAGACACAACCATCCAGACTCCTCCCATTCCTGGGAACAGGATGTCACCAAATGTCCTCCTCTTGTCCTCAGGACCGAGACAACAGCCCCAGCTCCTGTGCTGGCCTCTTCATCGCTTCACACATCGGGTTTGACTGGCCTGGTGTCTGGGTCCATCTGGACATTGCAGCCCCAGTGCACGCTGTAAGTGGCTCGGATGCCCTGCTTCTCCCTCCCTCCCTCCCTCCCTCCCCTCCCTCCTCCCTCCTCCTCCCTCCCTCCCTCCCTCCCCCTCCCTCCCTCCTCCTACTCCCACAGAGCCCCTCTGGCTCAGAGCTGCTTCTGAGACCATCAGAAAGGTCCTGTGTTGTGTGTCAGATTGTCTGGGGCCCAGCCTCCAGCCAGCTGCCGTCTCCCTGACCTCTGTAGCTGCTGTGGAGCAGTCCTCCCAGCCAGCCTAGCCTATGCTTAATAGGAGGCCCAGGCCATCTCACTCTGAGCTGTAGCTATTAGTTAGATTTTGCCCGCCACCGGTTTCCTCTGTTGGCCCTGAGCATGTCAGGACATCTTCAGGAAGGCCCAAGACACAGGCTCGTGTCCTAGGACCTCCATGTGGGAGGCCTACAGAGCCTCTTTTGCACAGAGGTACCCTTCTGACCTAGGACTTCACCTTCTCTGTCCACAGGGTGAGCGAGCCACAGGCTTTGGTGTGGCTCTCCTCCTGGCACTGTTTGGCCGTGCCTCTGAGGACCCACTGCTGAACCTGGTGTCCCCACTGGACTGTGAGGTGGATGCCCAGGAGGGTGATGACGTGGGGCGTGACTCCAAGAGACGCAGGCTCGTGTGAGCTCTACTTCACACCTGGTGGCATGCCATGCGTTCCTTACCTCACTTTGCACTGACTGGTTTTAAGCAATTGAAAGATTAGATCTTGAGATGCTTTTGGCTTTTCCTTCTGTAACCTGTGGTGATGGGAGTGGCCATTCTTTTCTTAGGAGACAGCTTAGGGTTTGGTGGAGTCTGGGGAAGATTGTCACAGACCTCCCAGGTCAGCTTCTGCAAACTCACTGTCCCTTGACCCCATGGCCTTTAGAACCACCACCTCAGGTCACCTCTGTGGTGAGTTCACTTCCTGACCCAGGCCTTTGCTCCAGCTGTTAGAGACCCCATCCTGTGAAGCAGGAAGAGCATCGTAGCCCCTCCAATTCACTTGAAGTTGAATTAAATATGACCACAACATTCCCTTGCCTCTGCTCATGTCTTTCCCTGCTCCTCTGTCTGATAACCTGTCCAGAGCCTGATAACAGCCCTCAGGCTCTCTCATCTGGTCTTGAGATGGCTAGTTGAACTGGTTTTGCAGCCCAGAGCCCAGGAGTCTGGGGCAGAGGACAACAGCCCTCAGGCCTAGGCGTGTTGGCCAGCTGCTTTGGTTTTCCAAATGTCTCCACACACTGCAGGTTGGCTTCTGAGAAGCCCTGTTCACATTGGGGTGGCCATGGCTTTCCTCAGTTCTGATCCTACTGAACCTGAATCTCCCCAGTTCCTACAGAGAGGCCCTAGGCCACAGAGGACCTGGTTTGGAAAACACATGTGATTCCCAGGAGCCCAGCCAGGGTTCAGAGTCTGTACACCACACCTGGGCTCAGGGGAGGCAGGCCTCGTAGTATTTGGGGATAAGTTTTCTTCAGTTTAGACAAAACCACCTGCTTCCTTTTGTCTTCCAACACAGCCCATCCCAATATAACTGCCTGAGAGGAGATCAGGGCTAGGCCCTGGTGAGTAGGGATGGGGCTTCCTAGACCTTCTCTAAGGGGTGATGAGGCAAGGGCCTGGCTGGAGGTTTGCAGAGTACATACACTGGAATGCATGTACTCTGAGTCCACCAACAACTCCAGCCTGAATGCCCTAAGACTCAGGTCTCTCCTGCCTTGGAAAGAAGGTGTCTGTTTCTGGGTCTGATGCCATGCAAATGTTTATTAACTACCTGTTGTATACATAGCCTCAGGTGGACCTGAAAAGTCAAAAGCAGGCTTGTAAGTCCCAGAACAATATGAGAAAACTTGCTTGACAAGGAACCGTCACTGTGGGCAGTGGTCAAGTGGGTGAGAAGCTGGTGCTTTCCACCCAGGGAGAGGCATAGCCAGGCCAGAGGGCAGGAGCCTCCATGGCTCATTAGTTCTCTTCATTGCTCACACTAGGCAGCTCTCACCAGCTTCCCCCAGAGACAGACACCCCAGAGGAGGCAGGGATCACCGAGGTGGTCTGGCTCCTTCTCTGTGGCAGCTGGCACATCCCTCCTGCTACCCCATATTGGGGAGCTGTGCCCTTGTGGACACAGGAAACAGGGTCACAGAGCAGCAGGGGAACTGAGTCTCCCTTGTGTGGGCACAAAGGCGGCTACAGGGCTAGGGACCCAGCTGGGGACCAGCTGCAGGCTCAGGGCCTGGACAGTATGCCCGATGTTGGGGCTTCCGGGGATGAGCCAAAGGCTCTGCTTTCCCCAAGGCCAAAAGGCTTAAGGGCACAGTTGCTTCTGCCAGCTCTGCTGGAAGCCCAGGAATCACAGGGTCCATCACAAGATGGACAGATGGACACCCTGCAGTTATATCAGCCTGGGCTTTGGAGAGCCACACAGAAGAAATGTGGCTTCCCACTGTGCAGAACCGGCCAGACCTTCACCACCATCCTCAGGATGATGGTTGCCTTTCATTGTCAGCTTGACAAACATAGAATCTCCTGTGGGCATACCTCGGGGAATTGTCTTAATAAGTTAAATGCTGTGGGAAGACACAGCCTACCCTTGGTGGCACCGTTTCCTAGTCAGAGTATTCTGTGGTAAAGTGGAGTGATTGACCTCTGAGGACGAGTGAGCTAGGCTATGGTTACCACCACCAACACCACAGTGGAGTCCTGACATACTCAAGGAGACTTCAGCCTACATGCTGGGAGCTGACCAGCTTCTCCCGGTCTTGGAGAGCACAGCAGAAAGATTTTCCTCTCTGCATTAACTTTTGGAGTCTTAGACAGAGCTATTACCAGGAAGGAGCCTGTGTGTTTCCAGTGCTTAGAGGACATGGAGACACATACCTCAGGCCTTGTAGGGAGCAGTGTCAGTGGCCTGAAGGTATTTAGAAGCTTGGTAGTGGGGGCTGGAAGCCATGGTTTTTATGGCTAGGGGTGCCTCATCCAAGCCCCCAGTCACTCAGTGTCTGGACTGTCCTCATAGCCACGGGCCTAAGCACCTCATCTGGACCATTGACCTACAGGGGACAGCTAGCCAGTGTCCAGGCTGTAGCCTGAGGGAGTGGGCTATCTGAAAAGGGTGTAGTCAACAGCTGTGAAGGTGCCTCCCATTCAGGTTTCAGAACCACAAGGAGACACTCCGCCAAAGTCAGTTCTCTCTGTGTGCCAGCAAAGGGGTGCTAACCAGCTTTTCTTCGATGCTGGGACAGAGTACCCGAGGAATAAATAGAAAAGGGGAGAAGTTCACTTTGGTTCACTGTTTCGGAGGGTTCCATCTATAGCGTGTCTCACTGCATTCATCTGCAACAGGTACAAGGCAGCTGGAAGGAGCAAGCAGCTGTGGAGGCTGCTCACCTCATGGCAGCTGGGAAGCAGACAGAGGAGAGATGTCCAAGTCCCACTTCTGCCCATCAGGCCTCACCACACTAGCATTCAGTGTGAACCCTCAGTGACTAATCCACCAGGAAAGTTAGTGCTCTGACTCATCCCACTTGTGTTGCTAAAATACCTGATAAAGAGCAGCTCAGGAGGGAAAGGGTTTGTTTTATTTAGAATTCCCGGCTACAGTCTATCACTATGGCAGCAGGAGCTGTAGGGAGATCCCGAGACCTGTACCTGTGATCACGCCCAGCAGCTGGTGGCACCACATCCACAGTCAGGAGTAGAGAGAGATGAATGCATGCATGCTTGTACTCAGATGACTCAACTTTTCCCAGTTCAGGGTGCCCTGCTTAGGGAATTGTGCCGCTCACAGAAGACTGTGTTTCCCAAATCAATTTCATTTAGGACAGTCTCCCAGTGTAGACAATCCCTCATGGAAATTCTTCCTAGATGACGCTAGGTTATTTAAGTCGACAATGAAAACTGTCCAGTGCCCTCCTCATGATCCTGCCACCTCTCTGTTGCACCACCTCCAAGCATGGCTGAGTGTCATGCCTCTAGCACAGTGTCTCCGGAGGCCAGAGCCACTCAAAGCTATATCCAAACTGCAAGGAGGAAACAAGGCCATGCGGCCAGTGCCAGATCCAGCACCTTTGCAAATGACCCACTGCAACTTGGACTTTGGAAGGTCCAGGGCTACTCAAAGTGACTGCGGCAGGAAAATGACCCCTTACAAGATATGATGAGTGTTCTAGGAGTAGTCTATGCTCTCCTGCCCCTCAGGAGTGCTGAGGTGGCCTCTGAGGCCCATTGAGATGGGAGAGTTAGGGGCTGGAGAGATGGCTCAGCCAGTGAAGTGTTTGCCAGGCAAGCATGAGACCCTGAATTTAGATGCATGGCACCCATGGGAAGCCACGCACAGCAGTGATGGGGTAGGTCTTTCTGTATGCTGTGAATATATGTTTCTCTTCGAGTTTGATTAATAAAACTGTTTGGCCAGTGGCTTAGGCTTCTTATTGGCTAGCTCTCTCTTAATTATTAACCTATTTCTATTCATCTGTATATCTCCACATGGTCTTGGCTTACCAGTGATGCCCATACCTCTGGCTCCCTCAGCAGCTACATGGCATCTTCCTCCAGGCTTCCTCTCTGCTTTCCTCTTCCCAGCATTCTCCTAGTCTGGTAGCCCCGCCTATACTTCCTGCCTGGCTACATCCTGCCTGTCCATTGGCCAAAACAGCTTTATTCATCAGCCAGTAAGGTAAACATATATTCACAGCATCCAGAAGGACCTCCCCTGTCACAGGAGTGTATGTCTTTAATCTCAGCTCTGAGGGCTACAGACGTGAAGATCCTTGGAGCTTGCTGGTCAGCCTGCCTAGCAAATCAGCAGGAGACAAATTAAAGTAGACAAGTAACTGAGGAACGGGCACTGAATGTCAACCTCTGGCTTCTATATCCAAGTACACACATATCCTCACCCCTCCCCCGTGCACACGTGAATCCATACACATACATACACCACACACACAAACACACACAGAGACACAAAATAAAAAAAATGTTTTTTTTCTAAAGAGAACCAACTGGAAATTATTTCTACAGGTGATGTTGAGGGCCAGAGGCCCAGTGGATAATTAGGAGACCCACCCCACAACCTCCCACAGCCAATTGCTTCACAGGGCGATTGCATCAGAGGCGGCTAACAACAGACACCTGTCCCTAAGCCTTTCCTTCTAAGCCCTTACCTAGAGGACATCCTGTTCTGGCACATCCCCCCACCCCCAGAGTTGCACACCTCTTCCAGCCCCTCCTGACAGCATCTCCCATGAGTTCCCGGCTGGAGGGCTTCCGGGAAGGTTGTACCCTGCCTGCAAGGCCATGCTGCTGTGCCCCCAAAAGCTTTCACTGGGGAACTGGCCTGTGGTCCCAGCAGGCCCCTCTTGCCCACTAAATGCCTGTTGAGTTTTCTGCTGTGATTTTCTGCCTGGTGCCTCCAGTTCAGGCTGTGTTCCCTGGTGAATTAGTGTTCAGCGTTTTTGTTTATTTGTTTGTTTTTAACAAAAGGTTGTTTTGGTTTGAGCTTCAGCAAAAAAAAAATCCAGGCGGCATTCAGCTTCCTCTCCTTTCAGGGCTCAGTAAATTGGTTGTTTTCCAGTCTGTTCTGAGTCCTTGCCTCAGATGAGCCTCCAACAAGATAATGCATTTAAAAGCCCTTGGAAAAGTACCAGCCCCACGCACATGTGGGTACTGTTATCCTTTGAGCTGGCAGAAGACAAGCCCTGCAGCTGGCTCGCTCCATCCACCGCCCCCACACTGGGCCTAGACAGGTCCTGCTGCAAAGCTCCAAGATGGGGCTCAGACGGGAGGGGAGGGAGCTGCCTCCAGGTTGGTCCCCCAAAGCCCAGAGCTGACTCCATCACCAAGAGGCTTGGGGTTTGTGGTCCAGCCACTGCTAGGGGGATGGGAGGAGAGGACAGATGCAAACCAACACTCCTTAGAGGAGATGACCTGTCCATATCAGTGTCTGATCCTAAGGCTGTTTTGGCTTCCTTTTGGCCCTGCTGTGGTCCCCAGGGTTTGGAGATCAATCCAGGGAGAGTGTTGTAGGGAAGAAAACAAAATCAACCATCCCAGCTTAAAAGGCTCGGATGCCTGCTTCTTATTTCCTATCTGTAGTCAGAACAAAAGGTGCCTCCATCCAGAAGTCTCTGTTCTTGTTGGCTGGCTCTGCCCTGCTCTGGGGGAATGGGGGCGTGGGGGAGGGTGTGAACCTTCATTCCACCCCAGGAACCTTTCCTATACCCATGTCTAGTCCAGTATACCAATGGCCTGAAGCTAGCTTCCTCATTCACCTACATTATTAGGTACCACCTGCATGCATGTAAACACCCTAAACCTCAGATCTCTCTCTTGGGAGTGTCTTCCCATCCTGAGCCTTAGAAAGCAGTTGTCAAAAGAAGCCAAAACTGCCTTGCTGGAGGCTGAAGAAAGTTGTCTGTGGTAATGGGGGTAGGGGGAGGGCTGCCTGGTGGAAATGAAAATCCTAGGGCTTACCTTAGAAACTGGCAAGGTCCCAACCATATGGTTCCATGAGCTATCACAAGAATAGCTAATATGTCACCAGCAGTTTTCTGCTTGCTGGACAGCCAGGCCCTTGACTATATGCTATGATCTTGTCTGTTCAGCATCTACAGAGGCCCAAGGTCACAGAGATTGTTGGTAACTTTACTCGAAGTGAGGGGCATCAGACACATGCACTGCAAGACCCGCTTTCCTCTTACACTCTCTGTCATTTGTCCCATCCCATACAGGGTAAGGCCCCCAAAACTGAACATGACAGTTGAGTTGAGTCCAGTGGACTAGACCTTGTGTGGCCAACAATGGCACTTCCCAAGACACCAATGAGCAAATACCCAGGAGGCTGTATGTGTGGCCCTGGCTCTGAGCCTTAGTTTCTGCCTCTGTAAAGCACATAAACCCTTCAAAAGCTTCATGGCATTGTTTGATAGTGATGTCTAGCATGTGACCTCAACAGCACTGGCAACAAAAAAAAAAAAAAAGAAAGAAAGAAAGAAAGAAAGAAAAAAAGAAAAAAAAAGAAAGGAAAAGAAATTTAGACTTGGTGAAGAGAGACCATGATGGCTGGGGCTATGGCTCAAACAAGAAAGCGCTTGAGAAGCAGAGGTCATCATCAGCTCCACATACAAATACGGTCAGCCCTGAGAGTCTGAGACACAAGAATCCCCAGAGCTTGAGGGCCAGCTCATGCTGCTCAACCAGTAAGTTCTGGGTTCAGTGAGAGACCATGTCTCCTCCGAAAATATGGTGGAGAGCCGCAGAAAAACACACACAGTGTTGCCTTCTGTCCTGAATTTTCACCTCCACACAAGTGTACGTGAACATCACGCGCGTGCGCGCGCGCGCGCACACACACACACACACACACACACACACACACAGATATCCAAAACATTATTAACAGAGTACAAAGGAGAAAACATTTGTAAATTACATATCTAATAAGGGACTGACCCAGAAAACATAAACACCTATAACTCAAATTATGTAGCGGGAGTGTTGTCTAGCTGACACAAAGGCCTGGCTCCTGTCCTCATTCTTATTCTCCCAAAGCGAGACAGACCAATTTAGGTGGGCACAATGGAAGGTACCTGTAATTCAAGCTACTTTGGAGACTGAGGTGGGAAAATCATGAGCTGGGGGCCAGGTCAGGCTATATAGTTCGAGCTCATCTCAAAGGCAGCAGCAACAACAGAGCCTCCACCAAACAGAAACAAGAGAAAACAGCCTAATTCAAAAATAGGTGAAGGAGTTGAATAGACATTTTTCCTAAGAAGATACGCAAATGGCTAATGAGCGCATGAAAAGATGTTCACTGTGACTAATGGTTAGAAAAATGCAAGACAAAATTACAGCAAGATACAAGCTCACACCCATTAGGGTGGCTGCTATGCGAGGAACCCAGAAGATAATGAATGTTGATGAGGCTGGAGGGAAATTGGAGCCGTCACACAGGGCTGGTATGTCGCAGCCGGGGCGGGCATGAGCGCTGGGGAGACAGCCTGCTGTTCTCCCAAAAGTTCCAGTACAATTACGCCATGACACAGCAATTCTCCTTGGGAACACATCTCCATAGAAGCTAAGGCAAAGAAGCATGGAGGCCCATGGCTGTAGCTAAACAGTCACAACAGCTCAACACAGAAATGAGTCTAGTGGGAGGGAACACGTACAATGTGTGTGCAAGGTGGGCAACCCAGACCCGAGCAACAACTTGGATGAATCTTGGGACCATTCTGCCATGTGAAATGAGCCAGTCACCATGCCACTCGCTGGCTCAAAGGTGAAACTAGAAGAGTGGTTATAGGTCTGAGGGAAGCAAGGAGGGAGAGCTAGCATGATGGTGCTTAGTTGGACAGGATCAACCGGAGCTCTGGAGGTGGATGGCAGGGATAGCTGCACAGCATGAGTCTTCTCAGAACCCATAGGCTTAAAACCGAGCAAGATGGTAAATGTTACATTGTGTATATCTTACTACAATAAAAATGAAACCTTTGTGTAGGGGCCGGGAGATGGCTCACTTGGTGAAGTGCGTCCCACACAAACATGAAGGCCTGAGTTTGATCCCCAGAACGCACATGAAAAGCAGGGGGCGGGGGCGGGTGTGTGTGTGTGTGTGTGTGGTGGGGTGGCGTAAGCTTACCATCCCAGTTCTGGGGTGGGGACAAGAGTTGTTCTTGGACCCCAGCCTAAACAGCAAGCCCTGGGCCAGTGAGAGACCCTTGTCTCAAAAAGCAAACAAGAAGATAGACCCTGAGGCACAAAATGCAAGGTTGCACTCCGGCCTCAGCATGCATACGCACACATGTGCGCACACACTTGAACATATCACAGACATGAACACACACATACAAAGAATAAATAATTAAGGACTTTAAAACATGGATGGGCTCTGGGCTCCTCTGCCGGGGAAGTAGGCTGGTCTGTCAACAGTCCATGGGCTTAGAGACCAGCAGAACTTTGACCAACTCTGTAGCTTTGAGACTTAGAACTCTCAAGGCTTCAACTTGAGTGGCATGCCTGGTGATCTGTTGGGGTGTCGTGTAACACAGAACGCACCTTTTCTGCTCCCCACCTACAACAGCTGTGCTGGACAAGACACCTTTTCAGTCAAGGTTCTGCCTGAGCCGAGGGGATGTCTCCAGGACTCCCTCCTGGCATGGCTGAGCATTTGCCCAGTGTTGCGTGGCTTCCTTCTCTGTGTTAGGCATCCATTATGTGCTGGCTAAAAGTTTAAATGTTCTTGTCTGGAGACGCATTACTGAAGCAGGGAGGGAAAGGCCCAGAGGGACAGAGGCCAGCTCCAGGGTCTCAGCTTCCTCCCTTCCCAGCAGATGAGCCACCTCTGTCCCTCGACTCTGCTTCCTCCAGTCAGCCTTCACTCATCCCTGGGAACTCCAAACAAGGCAGCCACACACGGCTCCTTGAGACCCCCAAAAGGAAAGCATCATATCCTTCTGTGGTTGGGAGACATCATGGCCCTATTTCCTCCCACGCTATAAATAGATAGCCAGCAGATGTGGAGACATCAGAGGGCTACGTCATCTTCCTCCTTACCTTCCAAAGCCTTTTTATTTACTCCTCTTCAGTGTCAGATGCCAAGAGACAATGCTGCAAAGATAATCTCCAGCTTCGTGATGGACATAGCCTAGTTTGGGGGCGGGGTGGGGATGAATGCATCTAACTGTCACACAAATAAAGACACTAAAGACTGCCACAGCCTCCCCAAAACCTTGGTAGGTGATATGATGAGGACATTTTAGAGACATCATTCAAAGACTAGTCAGCTGGCGGGCTGGAAAGATGGCTCGGTGGGCCAAAAGTACTTGCTGTGCAAGCCAAACAAGCTGAGTTTGATCCCTGGAGTACATGTCATGGCAGACTGAGATACTGATGGCACAAAGTTGTCCTCTGACCTCCACCTGCTTGCCATGACACCCATGCTCATACACACACACACACACACACACACACACACACACACACACACACACTTCTAATTCTTTTTTAAGGGCCAGCTAATTCAACTAAAAGTACTGAGGTACAAAAGGAGCAGAAGACAGAGAAAATACAGAGACAGAAGGAAAGGCAGCCATAGGCTGACAGCACAGAGGCCCCTGGAGCAGGAAAACAGAGTGGGGTAAAGACATCCAGTGAGGAGGAGAGGGTAGCTAGACTGCAGAAGGAGCTGAGTGGCGTGGAAGCCATCCTAGAGTCATGAGCAGAGAAGAGCTTGGCGGAAGCCACATCTATGAAGGAGCCGGGCTGCACCTCGTCAGTCTCTCTCTGCTCACCCATGTGCCGGAACCCATTTTCACACACAGGAGGAGCCACTGATGCAAACGCGGGTCCTCCCTCATGCGTAGTTGTGGTGTCAGGGAACTGTTCTTCACGCCCTCAAGGCTCCTCCACATCCTGGCCATGTGATTTTTTTTTTTCCCCAATGATTCCAGCATTCACAACTCAGACCTTTCTCTTGTTACTGGAGAAAATACCAGGCATTTGCACCTCTCAGGAGACCCCTCCCCAAGGTATCAGTGGTCGTTGGAACCCCAGAAACAAACGGGAACTCTCAACAAATACAAAAGCCTATTGTCTGCAGTGCTGCTGGACTGAAAGAGAGGACTGAGGTGTGCTGGTCAGTCTTCATCGCCAGCTTGACTGGACTCTGAGTCACCATGGCAACACACTTGTGGGTACCTATGAAGGTGTCTCCAGGTGAGGAGGGCACACCTTCTCCTGGGCTGTGGCCCTGGACTGCATAAAAAGGAGAAAGCAGGCTTCCTGATGCAGCTGCAATACCATCAGATGACTCAAGGCCCTGCCACTCTAGCATCTTGCCATGGTGGACGGTTTCCCTTTACACTACAAATAACACAAACCCTTTGACCTTTACGTGCTTTTGTCACAGCAATGGGAAGAGCAATGGTACACAGGGAGGAGCTGCCTGGGCTTTGCCCCTAAAGATGCTCCAGTCCCTGGCATGGAACAGCTGGACTCCAGCAGAAGAGCCCCATGCTTTCTGCCCAAAATGAAATGTCTAAGCACTTGGAGGTCAAAGGTCTGAGCAACAACACTCACCATACTGATGTCCAGGCTAGTTTCTGAGAGGTACAAACAGCACAGACTCTGAAGCTGACACTGGTGCCACCATCCACAGGAAGAAACCGGGAGCTTGCAGTGTGAATGTGGCTGGCCTGGTAGTTAGATATAAGGAAAAGGAGGAGGAGTGGGTGAAAGGGAGGGGGAGAAGAAAGGGGTAAGGACAAAAGGGGAAGGAGCAAGGAAAGTGGGAGAAAGGGCAGAGGGGCAGGGGAGGAAACACAGAGGAAGAGTAGAGAGTGAGCAGGAGGAACAAGAGGAAACATACACTCCCCAGGCAGATTTAACAGGGCCTGGTCTTCTTACACAGCACAGACAGACAACAGGAGAAACACAAAACATTACTCAGTCATTCTCCAGAAGAAGTCAACCGACAAAACAAAAAACAAGGAACAAACGACCAAAACAAAGCGGCAGCCAAGCTGCCATTGGGTAGTCTAGGTATTGAAATGAACTGAAAATCAGCCATCTGTGCAATCTTTACAGAGGTAACACTGAAAACGTTGTAAATGGAAAAGTCAAAGTTTAGCAAAGGAAAAATAAAAAGCTACAAAAGAGAGCCACTGAACATGACATGGCATCCTGAGCCAGTGATGAGGACAATGTGAGTGGGTAAGAACTGGTGCCATCTCTGCAGGGACTGGAGTCTGGGTCTTCCCGATGCACCATGGTCACCAAGGTCATCAAGCTATTGTTAGCTTTGATGGGCATATCATGCTATACCAAGACATGGGCATTAGCATCAGAGAGAAACCGGAGGGGTAAGGGAAAGCTAGAAACAAACTGTATTCGGCTTGAAAATGTTTGTAAATGAAAAATTATTACTGAAATCAAAGGTTAATTGGAAAACAGTTAGATCAAAGTTTTAGAACTGAGGGAAGGAAAGCGTCTGAAATAGTGACACAGACTGGAAGGCAGAGCCAGTAAGTTGGCTCAAGAGCAACAGAAATGGTCCAGACTGAAGAACTGAGAGGGAAACAAAATGTTTCAGGACATGAGTGACTCCAGGACTTGTGGGGACAGTGTTGGAATGTCCAGTGCCTGTTCCTGAACTCAATAAAAGAGGTGAATGCAGGAAATAGTTTTCTTTTTTTATTTTTCTTTTTGCTTAAATTTTATTTTTAATTATGTTTATCTCTGTGTGTCTTTGTAAGTGCAAGTTCCCACAGAGGTCAGATGTGTTGAATCCCCTGGGGCTGGAGTTATAGGTGGTTGTGAGCTGCTTGACATGGTTCTGGGAACTGAACTCTGGTCCTCTGCAAGAGCAGTACATGCTTTTAACTGCTGAGCCATCTCTCCAGTCCAAACTTCTCTTTAACATTTCTTTATGTAGGGTTGAGCCCTTGTGAGGTTTTCTCTGTCCATGTCAGCTTGTCTATTCCAGTTGTCCCTGTTCAGCTCATGTTCAGGCAGCCATGCAGAAATGCTGAGAGCTGAAGAAACAGTCTTTCCCAGGAGGGAGTTCACCAGTTGGTTATCCAGTACCAAATGGTCAGCCCTGAAAACATATGTACCAGCAACATGACACAGACTGAGCAGATTCTATTTATGTACTTAGGGATTCAAACACACACACACACACACACACACACTAACAATTATTGAAAAAGAGGTCATGAATTTGAAAGACAGCAAGGGGTATAAGGAAGGATTCAGAGGAGAAAAGGGAAGAGAAAAAATGATGTAATTATATTATAATCTCAAAAAAACCTATCACATTTATTTATTTAGTGTGTGTGTGTGTGTGTGTGTGTGTGTGTGTGTGTGTGTGTGTGGCATCGTACACATGTGGAGGCCGAGGGCACTCAGCAGGAGTCTGTTGGCTCCTTTGTCAGTGTGCACTCCACACCTTCACCTGCTGAGCTTCCCCAAATTTGGTAAAAGGAGTTAACATACAAGTTTAGGCTTAGAAGGCTCAACCAGTTAAATTAAAAGAAACCAACATGCAGATGCATCATAACGAAACCAGCAAAAAACAGAGAAGAAACAGATCTGAGAGCAGATAGAGAGAAACTGAATTCGACAGCAGGAAGGGTTTCAGACTCCTGAGAACAGTTGTCAAAACCTAGGATAGCACCCTTGAACACATGACACAAAACTGTCCACTCAGGATTCTATACCCAGCACAACTAATCATCCCAGGATGAATGCAAAGAGGGCAGCTGGGTGGTGTGCACACCTAGCACATCCTCAGGTTATCATAAACCTGGCACAAAATGTCAGGTATGTGGATGCAGGGAGAAGCGGGAATTGTGGCAAGAGAGGACAAAGAACAAAAACCCATAGACAGAGGCCACTGGAAGTTCAGAAATACTCACCTTTAGGTGCACTTATAAAATAACAAAAACAAAACAAAAATGGACCCTAGCGTAGGGCACTAAGCAGAACAACGGGGAGGGAAGAGAATCCCCCCACTGAGTCTGTGAGCAAAAAATAAGGGGGGACACCTAAGCACAGAGCTGGTTCCCATGAAAATAAAGCTTGAGACAGAAGAGCCCTGTGCCATTCAGCAAGAAGACCCAAGAAAAAGGGTGCCCTGAAATCCAGGCCTGTTCGTTGGTTAAGAGACTGGGGACTTGTTTGGAAGAGGGCTGGCAGTCAGATCTCTTGGTTAGAAAAAAAAAGAACCCAGAACCCCTGTATCCAAGCCCCAAAGGGCTCTCCACAGTCACTGGCTGAGTGGGTGGGGACCCCAGGAATCACTGAATGGCTTAGATTCATCCACAGATTAGATCTATTTAGGTAGGAAGTGTAAGCTGCTAAGACAAAGGAGCCATAGACCACAGAGGGGAGCTGAGGAAGAAGACACTGCAGGGGGGACAGTGAGAAGGGAGGAAGTAAGCTGGCTGTGATGTGAATGAAGGCTGGGACAGAGAACGCAGAGAAAACGCCGGTGGCCCCAACTTCATACAAGATCGGGCACATTCAGGGTAGTGTGCCTATAGCAGGGCATCCAATTTCATAAAACAAATACTGCCGGACGCACAGGAGCGGATGGACCCGGACATAATAAGAGTCGGTGCTCTCACTCCCCTGCCCTCATCAGAAGGTTGTTCACCCAGACAAAGTCAGCAACAAAGAAACTACAGAGTTAAACATGAGCAGAGACAAAATGGTCCAAAAGGACAACTTCTGCCCACAGATTAAGGAATACACATTCATCTCAGAAGTCCCTAGAAATTTCCCTAAAGCTCTTCTAGTTTAGGCTATAAAGAAAGTCTTAACAAATGCAAAAAAATAGACAAACAAAAATGCTGAAACAGTCTCTTATATTTTAATCAAACCATAATGGAATACAATAAGAAATCAATGGTAAAATAACTGCAGAAATAATATAAACACGAGGAGACTGAATAACATGCTTTTGAATGACTGATGGGCCAATGAAGAATTTATTAAATTAAAGTGAAAACACAATCTTCCATAACTTGGGAGCCAACGATGACAACTCCAAAGAGGAAATTTGTAATTTTAAGAGCCTACATGAAACAAAAAATTCAGAAGGAGGCAGGAATTACATTCAGGGCATCCAACACCCAATTCAGGCCTCCACAGACATTGAGCACATAGGTGGGATACAGACAAAACGCCCAAACACATAAAAAGAAAAAAAATAATAATATCAAATTTTTAACACTGTAAAAATGGCTGTATGATCAAAACAGATCTATATGGTCACTAATATATCCACCAGTATTCCAAACATATTCTTCCCAGAACTAGAAAAATAAATCTTAAGTTAAAATGAATCACAAAAGATCCAGAATTTGAAAAAGCAACCCTGAACAAAAGACCAACAAAGGAAAAATCTCAATGTCTGGTCTCAAATTATAATATGGAGTCATGGTAACAAAGTCATCCTGGTACCATCACAAAAACAAACATACAGGGAAAAAAGGAATAGAATGGAGAACCTAGAAATGAGCCCTCTCATGACAGCTATCTAATTCTTTCATGAGTCAGGGTACATGGATGTGCATGTTGTTTGTACACGCACATGTGCACGTGTGAGAGAAAGGCTGCGTTTGTGTGTGTGTGTGTGTGTGTGTGTGTGTGTGTGTGTGAGTGTGTGTGTGTGTGTGTGAGTGTGTGAGTACGTGTGAGTGTGTGTGTGTGAGTGTGTGAGTGTGTGTGTGTGTGTGTACTCCCATGTACGTGTGTCCATATGCTTATGGAGGCCAGAAGTCCATCTAGGATGTGATTCCTTGGGAGCTACAACTTTGTTTTGATACAGATCTCTCGCTGGGACCTGGGGCTCAGCAGTTAGCCAGGCTGGCCAGCTAGAGAGCCCTGGGAAGTCCCCTCTCTCTCAACACCAGCACTGGGATTCCATTTACACACCGCCATTCATGAGCATTAGACCCAAGCCATAGTGCCTTCATGGAGAGTACCTCACCTGCTAAGTTGTTGCTATAGTTCCCCTTACAAAGGGGCCAAAACCATTGGGGAAAGGAAGTCTTCAGCACGGGTTCCGGAAAACTGGGTGTCTGCATGCAGAATGACAAACCCGTTCCTTACTCTGTACCGGAGTTGGTTCAAATGGTATTACAGACTTTAATGTAAACCTGAAACTGCTGAGGGAAAACACCTCGAGATGCAGGATAGACTACTGCTTTGTGAACCAGCTCCAGCTGCTTAGGGAATAATAGCTGGAATTGACAAATGGACTTGTATCAACTAAAAGGCTCCCCACAGCAAAGGAAACAATTACCAAGTGAAGAGACAGCTACAGGGAAGATCTCTGCCAGCTACAATTCGGACACAGATCAGTACCCAGAATATATAAAGTACTTAAAAATTAAACAACAAGGGGCCAGGGAACATTTCCGGGGCCCATGAAAGCAGAAGGATCAGGGAATGCCACAGGGCAGGAGGGTGCCAAGGGTCCAGAGGAGAGCGCAGGGACAGAAACCACACAGGGAAGCAGGCCTCCAGCTCCCAGAAACCCAGAGATCCCCCAAAGAACCCAGGTTAGAGAAGCCAACAGCTCTCATTTCCCCTCTGCCACGCAGCACCACGTGGAACCTACCAGAACCAGAGGGATTTGAGAACTTCATCTTTCATCTCAGCAGAGCTGTGTCAGTAGTTTGCTCTGCAGGTTTGCTTTTTATCTCGTTTGTTTGTTTGTTTGTTTGTTTGTTGTTAATTTACCGTCTGCTCTTATGTGTGTGTCTCATGACGGTTTTGCTGTTGTCTGTGCTTTGCTCGGTTACTTCACGAGTGTGCTCATGTTTCTCCACCCTGCCTACTGGGTCTCAGTCTTAGTTACTCCGCTCAGCTCACACACTGTCAGTCCTGCTCCTTTCTTTCTTCCTCTTGTCTGCACTTCTTCCCCCTTTTACTTTTTTCAAATGCTTTACATCTTATTATTTTATGGTATGAGTGCGAGTGTTTTTCCTGCATGTGCATCTGTGTGCCATGTGTGCTTGGTAGCAGCATAGGCTGGAAGAGGGCATCAGATCCCCTGGAACTGGAGCCCCGGATGCTTGTGAGTTATCATGTGGCTTCTGGGAATTGAACCACTAGTTCTTCCTTTTACTTCTCAGTTATAACCCTGCTTAGCTTAACAACCCCTTAAATCTGTAGACCTGAAAATACCCAACTCTCCTCTCTCAGCTACTTTACCCACTTTGATTTTCTTCTCTCTTCTTCAAAGCTAATTTAATACTTAATTCTTACTGCTACCCTGAATCAAAAAATTTCAAAGGTCTTTACGATGGGGATTCAAAGGGACATACAGACTTATAGATACAGGACAAGATAGAAACCACTGAGGGGCCAGCTGCCGTATTTCACCATTCTGCTCTGGGCAGATGTGAACAAGTTCAAGGCATGCTTCTGTTCTGACTTCCCAAGAGAGAGAGCAAGACCCCTTCTCTTCCTTAGAAGAGATCATGTCTGCACACAGAAGTCACCCTTAAGGCAGGTACCCCAAACTATGGGCAGAATGAATCCCCACGATACTACCCACCCCATCTATTAAAGATTTGTTCTAACCTTCTTACTTACTCACCCCTCTCCCCTCCCAATCTTAATTAAAATCTGTGTGTACTCTATAATAGCCATGGTTGCTTATCTCTACAGAGCCTTGGTTGTCCTGGAACTCACTCTGTAGACCAGGCTGGCCTTGAACTCACAGAGATCCACCTGCCTCTGCCTCTGCCTCCTGAGTACTGGGATTAAAGGTGTGCCCTGTCCCTCCCAGACTCCTCCAGCCTTCTTCAAGAGGCTACTGTTACTAATTAGCTACTGTGTCAATACCAAGCAGCTGTGAGTGCTTCCGCATCAATACTCTACTCAGGGGATACTATACAGCTCACTACATCAGACACTGGGGGCTCCTGCACTGAGGAATTGTTTTCGGAATTACCACCTTCAAATCCCATTAGAACACTGCAAATACTGCAACTGAAAAAAAAATATAGCTGAAAAAGTTAAGCCAAGTAAAGAAGTAGCATCAGACACATAAATCCCAACGCATTAACTTAAGAAACAGGAAAAGCCAAGACAACATAATTAAATCCCGGCTAGAGAGCACAGATGATGATCATAGGTATGTTCAAAGACTCAAACAAACAGCTGAATAAAGTAAGGAAGGCTGCAGATGATACCGAAGAGGGACCTTCACAAAGATATGGAATAATGAAACACATCCATCTGAGATGCTAGAAACAAGGCGTAATAAGCCAGGGGAAAGTTGGGGTGGGGGTTGTCTCAATAACAGCCTGGGTCAGGGAGGAGGCAGAATATCTGAATTTGAAGACTAGATGGGAACACTCCAATAAATTAAAGGACAAAAAAGAATGACTGGTGGGATTTTCAGGACACACGGGAAACCCTGAAAAGACAAACCGCATGAGTTACGGGCATAGAAAACAGAGAAGAATCTCATTCTAAAGACACAGAAAACATTTTCAAAAGAGTCAAAGCATACAGTTTCCCAGAGGTAGGAAACAAGACACCAGTTCAGATACAGGAGGTATTTGAGACACTAACCAGACAAGACCAGAAAAGACTCTTTCCTCCCATATTAGAATTAAAGCATTCTGTAAATGAACAGAATTGACAGAATGAGTGAGATTTATTAGGCTGGCTGGCAGGATGTGGTCCAGGTAGTACAACAGTGGCTGTCTCACAACCAAAACGTTGAGAATCCACTAGTTGTTCAGTCCATGAGCTCAGCCAGATGTCTCAGTCGGGTGCTGGGGGCCTAGAAGATTCCTGGAGAGCTGCCGGTCTCAGTCTACACTGGAATCCTGAAGGCACTGGATTAAATAAAGGATGCAGTAACACTATAGACAAACTTGCCACTGGAACAGCAAGCAGGCAAGTAGCAAGAGCTCTCTTCTTCTATGTCCTTCTATGTGGGCTGCCACTGGAAGGTACAGCCCAGATTCAAGGTAGGTCTTCCCACTTCAAATAATCTGAAAAAAAAAAAAAAAAGAAAAAAAACCTCTCACAGATATGCCCAGCAAGTTAGGTTTTAGTTGATTCTAGATGTGGTCAAATTGACAACCAAGATTAGCCACTTCAAATACTAAATATAGAGAACAAAAACAGTATGTGGAAAGTGGCAAGAGAGAAGCACCTAGTCACAGATCACACCACTAAGACTATAAAAGCCAGAAGGGCCTAAATGCTGCATTTAAAGCTCTGTAAGACAGCAATTACCTTCCTAGGCTACTATACCCAGCAAAACTATCTGTCACACTTGAAGGGAAAATAAGAAGTTTCCATGATTAAAAACAGACCAAAGGAATTTATGACCACAAAGCCAGTGGTGACCACAACAGAGGACACTTGATGGGATCCTATAGACTAAAGAGCAAATGAATCTCCCCTAGAAGGCCACAGAAAAGAACACACCAGGGTAGAATAGTACTGTAAGCAAGAGACAAAGGAAAGCAATCCAACCATTACAAAATAAATAGAATGACAGAAATCAATACACAACTTTCAACAATGATTCTAAATATTAGTGATCTCAATTCCCCAGTCAAAAGACACAGACTAGTAGAATGGATCAAAACACAGCAACCATCTATTTACTATCTTCACAAAATATACCTCACCACAAAAGATAGACACTAACTATCTTGGGGTGAAAGGATGTAAAAAGAGATTCCAACCAATGGACCTAGGAAACAAGCAGGCATCACCATTATCATATCTGACTTCATGCCAAAACTGTGGGGAAAAGATAAATATTGATTAAGGGAACAATAACCCAAGGAGGCATTGGTATTCTAAACATAAATGTCCCAACACAAGTACCCCCAATTTCATAAAATTTGCCATAGATAAAATCCCAGAATGACCCAGCACAATCATGGATGACTTCAATACCTCGCTCTGACCAATCAACAGATGATTCCCAACAAAAAGTAAACATAGAAATGTCTGAATTAAATCATAGATCAAATGGACTTAACAGACATCTACAAAAATATTCTATCTAAATACTGTAGAATATACTTTTTTCTTCAGCAGCCCATGGAACTTCCTCTAAAATAGATCATATTTTAGGATATAATACAAATCTTAACAAATATAGAAAACTGAAATAATTTCTTATATTTTTTCTGACCACATTAAAATAAGACAACAGCCAAAGAAGCCCCAGAATAGACACAAACTCGTGGGGCTTAAACAACAAACTATTGAACAATGAATGAGTCTTTTGAAGAAGCAATCCCCAGAATTTAATGGTAATAAAAAAACAAAAAAAAACCACAGCACACCAAAACCTATGGGATACAGGGTTAGAGCTGTAAATTTCTACTTTAAGAAAGCAGAGGACCAGACTAGAGACATGGCTCAGCCTTTAAAGGATAAGGCTTACAACCAAAAAGACAAGAATCCAAGGACCAGGCCTCTCCCTCCCGAGGGGCCAGAGAGCAATTTGTAAGGCAATAGAAACATTGACAGCAAGCCAACAGAAATATTTGAAATGAAAGAGATGGTCAATAAATTTAAAAAAAAGTTAATGGACAAGACCATGAAGAAGAATGAATCTCAGGGATAGAGAATGAAGTTAAGATAATAATACAGGCAGATATATATGTAAGGGGGCAAAAGAAAGAAGAAGAATGAGTGAGATTTTCAAGAAGTCTGAGATGCATCCAAGAGGCCAAAGCTGAGACTTTAAAGTGTACAAGAAAGAGTAGAGTAAAATAAAATGGAATAGCAGACTAGTTAAATTACAGCAGAAAATGCCCTAAGTTTATGGGGGAAAAGCGGGCATCCAAATGCAAGAGGCACACAGAACTCCAAATAGACATGCACAAATAAAGAAACTATCCATGATGTATTACAATCAGGATGTCAAAAATACAAAGCATAAAAGCAATCCTAAAAGCAGTGTGAAAAAGGGTCAACTCACATACAACAGCAGAAACACCAGAATCACCCCCAGAGTTTTCAATAGCAACCATAAGGCTGGTAGGATGCTCTGAAAGTAAACCAAGAATTCCGTACCCTGCAAAGCTGCCTCTCGAAATTGATGGGGAAATAGAGTTATCAAAGCTGTCTTTCAAAACTGATGGAGAAATAGAGCTATTTCAAGACAAACACAAATTAAGGTGATTCATGACAACTGGGCCAGCACTGCAGAAACTTCTTAATTGAACACTTTATAGGGAGGAAAAGAAAGACTATGAAAGTGTAACTATGAAAGGGTGACTATGAAAGTGTAAATCGTATGTACACAGTGGGAAAACAAACTAGATTTAGGGGGAAAAAACCCCAGCCATGTCCAACACTCAGCAAACCCTCAACCCAAACATAAGAGAAAAAAAGGAAATACCAATTGATGGTTGTTCTTCTGTATATATGTTTCTCTTATTGGCTGATGAATAAAACACTGATTGGCCAATAGCCAGGCAGGGAGCATAGGTGGGGCTACCAGACCAGAAGGCTGGGGAGAGGAAGGCAGAGGGAGGCTGCAAAGAGACACCATGCTACTGAAGGAGTAACAGGCCGGATTACAGATAAGCCACAAACTCATGGCAATACATAGATTAATAAAATGGCCTATTAATTAAGACAGAACTAGCCAATAAGAAGTCTGAGCCATCGACCAAACGTTTTTATACTTAATATAAGTCTTTGTGTTTATTTGGGGCAAAGCGGCTGTGGGACCAGGTGAGACAGAAACATCCATCTTCAACCAATAATTCAATAAAACAGAACATCACCTAACAAATTTATATGAAATAGCAACCTTTTTATTAACAACCTTAAGTGCAAATGGCCTCATCTCACCACTAAAAAGGTACAAACAAATGGATTGGATTAAAATACAAGAACCAGCTGCATGTTATCTCCAAGAAACACACTTAGCTACCAAGTTATCCAAAAATTTACTATAAAAGGATAGAAAACATAAACAAGCAAGTATAGCTATCAGACAAAGTAAACTTCAAACCAAAACCAATTACAAGAGATAAAAGGGGGTATTACATTAATAAAAGGAACAATTAATCCAGATGATATAATAATTGTGAACATTTATGCATCAAGTATCGGAGCCCCTGACAACCTAAAGCAAACACTAACGGGGTGAAAGGCCATAGAGATCTGACACTGGCTGTGGGGACTTCAATACTCCACCACCACATTTAGATGGGTTTCCCAAACTAAAAACAATAAAGAACCTTCAAGCTTAAGTATACTACAGATAAACTTAATAGAGATATATAGGATATTCCACCCAAAAGATAAGGACTATGCATTTTCTCAGCATCACATGGAACCTGTAACAAAATTGATCATGTCATGGGACAGAAATCAAGTCTCAACAGATACAAAATAAACTACACAAATTGAGATACTTGTGCTTTATTAGTCCACAATGAAATAAAACTAGAAATTAACAATGAGAAACTATAGAAAACATAAAAAAACACTTAGAGAATAAACAACGTATTCAAATAGTTAAGCCATCCAACAAATCAGAGAGGAAATTTTACAATTTACTTGAGACAAAATGATAATGAAAACACATCATATCAGAACCTCGGGAATGAAGCCAAGGCAGTCCTAAGAGGAGAGTTTACAGTGGTAAGTGCTCATATTAAAAAAACAAACAACATTTGAGATTGTTCTGTTGAGAATTCTCTATTTAAATCTGCATTCCATTTTTAAAATTGGATTATTTGGTAGTTTGGTGTCTAGTTTCTTGAGTTCTTTGTATATTTTGGAGATCAGCCCTCCGTCAGATGTGGGGCTGGTGAATATCTTGTCCCATTCTGTAGGGAGCTGTTTTGTCTTACTGACCGTGTTCTTTTGCTTTACAGAAGCTTCTCAGTTTCAGGAGGTCCCATTTATTAATTGTTGTTCTCAGTGTCTGTGCCACTGGTGTGCTATTTAGGAAGTGGTCTCCTGTGCCTGTGCATTCAAATGTATCTCCCACTTTCTCTGCTATGAGCTTCAGTGTGGATGGATTTATATTGAGGTCTTTGATCCATTTGGACTTGAATTTTGTGCATGGCGATAGATATGGATCTATTTGCATTCTTCCACATGTTGACAGCACTATTTGCTAAATATATTTTCTTTTTCCATTTTATATTTTTAGCTTCTTTGTCAAAATTAGGTGTTCATAGATGTGTAGATTGATATTAGGGTCTTCAATTTGATTCCATTGGTCTACCTGTCTGTTTTTATGCCAATACCAAGCTGTTTTCATTACTATAGCTCTATAGTAGAGCTTGAAGTCTGGGATGGTGATCCCCCAGATGATCCTGTATTGTACAGGATAGTTTTGGCTAACCTGAGTTTTTTTGTTTTTCCAAATGAAGTTTAGTATTGTCCTTTTGAGGTCTGTGAGGATTTTGATGGGGATTGGCATTGAATCTGTAGACTACTTTTGGTAGGATTGCCCTTTTTACTATGTTGCTCCTACCTATCCAAGAGCATAGGAGATCTTTGCATTTTCTTTAATTCTTTAATCTTCCAATACCTTCTTTAATTTCTTTCTTTAAAGACTTAAAGTTCTTGTCGTATAGATCTTTCACTTGTTTGGTTAGAGTTACCCCAAGATATTTTGTTATTTGTGGCTGTTGTAAAGGGTGATGTTTCTCTGATTTCCTTCTCAGCCTGTTTGTCATCTCTGATTTTTTTTTTGAGTTAATCTTGTATCCTGCTACATTACTGAAGGTGTTTATCAGTTGTAGGGGTTCCTTGATAGAATTTTGGGGGTCACTTATGTAAACTATCATATCATCAGCAAATGGTGAGAATTTGACTTCTTCTTTTCTAATTTGTATCCCCTTGATCTCCTTTTGTTGTCTTATTGCTCTAGCCAGAGCTCCAAATACTATATTGAATCGATATGGAGAGAGTGAACAGCCTCGTCTTGTTCCTGATTTCAGTGGGATTTCTTTGAGCTTCTCTCCATTAGTTTGATGTTGGCTGTTGGGTTACTGCACATTGCCTTTATCGTGTTTAGGTATATTCCTTGTATCCCAATTCTCTCCAAGACCTTTATCATGAAGGGGTCTTGAATTTTGTCAAAGGCTTTTTCAGCATCTAGTGAGATGATCATGTGGTTTTTCTTTTTCAGTTTGTTTATATGGTGGATTACATTGATGGATTTCCATTTAGTGAACCATCCCTGCATCTCTAGGATAAATCCTACTTGGTCATGGTGGATGATTTTTCTGATGTATTCTTGAATTCAAGTTTGCCAGTGTTTTATTGAGTATTTTGCATGTACGTTCATGAAGGAAATTGGTCTGTAATTCTCTATCTTAGTTGTGTCTTTGTGTGGTTTGGGTGTCAGGGGAGCTGTAGCTTCATAAAAAGAGTTTGGCAATGCTCCTTCTGATTCTATTGTGTGGAATAATTTGAGGCCACTGGCAGTGGGTCCAAGATCTAACACCAATGCACAAACTGACTCAGGGGAATCCATTCTATGTGGAGAGATACCTTGCTCAGCTTAGACACAGGGGTGTGGGGGGTACAGAGGGTGCCTTGGTCCTGCCTCAATGAGATGATGGGACAGACTTAGTAGACTTCCTAGGGGAGGCCTTACCTTCTCTGAGGAGCAGATGGGAGATGGAAGGGGAATGGGAGGAGAGGAGGGGGGAACTGGGATTGAAAAACAAAAACAAAGAAGAAAGAATCCTTAGAGACATACAATAAACAACATAATGACAAATCTCAAGGATTTACAAAACAAGCACCCAATCCCAAACACAGTAGATAGCAAGAAATAATAAATTGTTAATGCTAAGCAAAAGATTAGGGAAGTGCAAAGATTTTTCAACAAAACACTTGTAAATTAGATTTGGAAACACATGAAGACTATTAGACATTGCAACCAACTGGGCTTCATTCAGAAGAGCAAAGTTGGTTCGGCATACATAAATCAATAAATACAGCCCACTGTATAAACAAACTTAAGGACAGAAATCATATCATCATTTCAGTTGGTGCTGAAAGGTGCCAGCAAAGTTTAACATGCCTTTGTGGTAAAGATTTGCAGACTTCAGGAACAACTGGGACACATCTCAGAATAATAAAGGCTGCATAGAACAAACCTATCGTCAATATTATGGGAAATAGAGATGAGCTGAGATTGCTTCTTCTAAAATCAGGGGCAAGACAAGGTGCTTTCTTGCCTCTCTCACATGACAGAGAGTTAGCCATAGCAATTAGGCAAGAGAAGGACAGAGAGGGGACGGGAAAGGAAGACATCAAACTCTTCTCTTTGCAGATGACATGATGCTTTATTTTAAAGACCCTGTAGAATCTACTAGAAAGCTCTTGGCTCTAATAAACATTGATGTGGGCATACCATTTTCTGAAACTACCTTTGTCTTCTAAAAGATTGAACCTTATCTAGACATTGCCACCATGTCAATGATGTGCCTTACACATATATAAAGATTATATCACATAATTATATTAAGATTATATATAAACAGTATCCTACACTGTGTTCACCCTATTTAAGTTCAATCTGCCTTTATAAGAACAGTGGGACGAAGCTTACTGTTCCTTGGATTTCCTTACACAATCGATTTTACATCCCAAGGTCAATGCACAGCTTTAATCTTTTCATTTATTATTTTTGTTTTTATTTTGTTTTGCTTTGCTTTTTGAGACAGGGTTTCTCTGTGTATCGGTCCTGGCTGTCTTGGAACTCACTCTGTAGACCAGGCTGTCCTCGAACTCACAGAGATCTGCCTGCCTCTGCCTCTGCTGGGATTAAAGGAGTGCACCACCACCGCCCAGCTCACAGCTTTAATCTTAAATCACATCCTCCTTCATACGCTGACCTAGAATAATGTATATATGTGCATGTTTGTGTGCATACATGCATATGTGTGTGTTTGTGTGTCTCTCCAACCTTAAACAAAACAATTATCTCATAACTGTTGGAAGCACCGTGTGGATATAGGTTGATAATATCTGCTCAAGACATTGAGTGACAATGTGTATCAGTTGGTCAGATAAGTAACGTCTTCCCTGTTCAGGATTTCAGGGAAGAATTTCTTGCTCTCTCCTGTACCAAGTCCCTTGCCCTGTTCATCAAAGGCCTTTGTGAGGGAGATGCACAGCAGGACAGGCAACAGGGACCATCACACATGGCATAGCTATAGACAGGCCAATAATCACAAACTACACATAGGTGAAATACACAGAGGAAGAAGTGGAGAATTCAAATTTCAGCTCATTCTTGGTCTAACTTGTGGTGATATCTTGCTTGTACAAATAATGCTTGTCTGAACGTCAGAGAATGGAGCTTGCCACTAGCTAACATAGAGGTCTGGGCAAGCAAGGAATCACCACACAGACTACTTCAAAAGGAAGTCATTTTATTATCCCTTAATGTGATATTGACAAATTTTGGAACACCTTCTGAGGTTTCTTTAATGGGTTAATCAACACATACTAAAATCACAGGATACAAATATCCAACAATACACACTCAGAGAAAGAAGTAAGAATTATCCCATTCAAAATAACTCCCTAAAAAGTTAGATATTTAGGAATGTACCTAACCAAAGAAGAGAAAGACCTCTACAATGACAACTGCAAGATATTGAAAAAGGAATTCACAGATAATATAATGTTATGGAAATCCATGTTCCTGGGTTGGCAGACTTAATATTATGAAAATAGATATACAACCAAATTTAATCTACAACTTTAATGAAGGCCCTTTGAAAATTTCAATGTCGTATTTCACAGATTTAGGGAAAAAAGCAATTCAAAAATTCATATGGAGGCCAGGTGGTGGTGGTGCACTCCTTTAATCCCAGCACTCAGTAGGCAGAGGCAGGTGGATCTCTGTGAGTTTGAGACCAGCCTGGTCTACAAGAGCTAGTTCCAGGACAACCTCCAAAGCCTCAGAGAAGCCTTGTCTTGGGGGAAAAAAAGGATTCATATGGAGTCACAAAAGACCACAGATAGCCAAAGTAATCATAAGCAATAAGAATACTGCTGGAATATTTCATCTCAAATTACACTACAGAGCTATAGAGATAAAAGCAGCCTGGTGCTGGCGTAAGAACAGACACATAGACCAATGGAGCAGATAGTGGGACCAGAAATAAAATAACAAATGCATGCCCAGTTAGGTTTTTTGGTTTGTTTTTACAAAGGCAGCAAAAAACATACACTGGGTTTAAAAAAGATAGCCCAATTAGCAAATGGTTCTGTAAAAACTGGGAACTACTGGCAGGTGTATGAAATTAAATTCAGATATTTCACCTTGTATAGAAATCCATTCAAAATGGATCAATGGCTTTAACTTAAAATCTGAAACATCTAAACTTCTAGAAGAAAACCAAGAATACTCTCCAAGCCCTTGGGATAGGCAAGAACTTTCAGGAACCAGCCCCAGTAACAGCAGACTGGATCACACAAGCATACTTTTCAGTGTCTGCACACTGAAAAAGCTATCGTCAGAGCACAAAGACAGACCTCAGAATGTGAAAAAAATCTTTACCTTTTGCTTCAGTCAAAGGGGTAATATCCAGAATTGTGAAGAAGAGCAGAAATTAAGTAACAAAGAAACAAAATTGATAATTAACCAATGGACAAATACATTGAATAAGCAGCTTTCAAAAATGAAAGAGAGAGAGAAACAAAATGGTCAATAACTATCTTTAAAAGTGTCCAATATCCTTGGCTGTCAGGAAGATGCAATTAAAATTCTTTGAGAAACCACCTCACCCCATTCAGAGTGGCTGTTATCAACAAATCTGATGAGAAATACTTAGGGATGCCAGGAGACACAAAAACCATATTCACTGCTGGTAGGGTCAACTTAACATAGACATTAGGAAAATCGGTTTGGAGATTTCTCAAAAAATTAAAAATAGAACTACCATGTGACCTATATTTCACCCCTGCACATATAATCAGAGGACTTCATGTCTTACCATAGAGATATTTGCACACTCATGCTTATTGCTGCTTAGTGAATACAGCAGCATGCTGGGTAATTTTATGTCAACTTGACACAAGCTAGAGTCATTTCGGAAGAAGGAACCTCAAAATGCTGTGGTGAGTTTTCCTGATTGATAATTGACATGGGAGGGCCCAATTCAATGTGGGCAGTCCCCGGTCCTACAAAAAAGCAGTCTGAACAAGCCATGAGGAAGCCAGCCAATAAACAGCACTCTCCGGAGCTCCTGCCTCCAGACTCCTGTCTTGAGTTTCCGCCCTGACTTCCTTGGATGATGGACTGCAAACTCTAAAATGAAACAACTCTAAACCTTTTCCTTTTCAAGTAGCGTTTGATCATGGTGTTCATTACAGCAATAGAAACCTAACTCAGACAGCAAGGTGATGGAGCCAACCTAGTGGTCCATTAGCAGATGAATGGACAATGAAACCTGGTACATGTATAAGATGGAATGCTAGTCAGCTCTAAAGAAAAATGAAATCACAAAACTTGCAGGAAATATGAACCGACTCAGAATGTATGATGTTAAGATAGGTCGAAACATCTCAAAAAGAGAGAAAATCTGTGTGTTCCCTGCTTGTGTAGATCCTAGCCTGTAACATATATACACATTTGTGTGTGTCCATGTAAAGAAATATGCGTGTGGGTACAATAGAATGTGTAGGAAGGAGAGAGGGATGGGAAATGTTAGGGATCTGAGTCATGGAAAGAGCATCTAAGACTAATTGCTTTACTAGTTTTACATCTGTCGTGGGCTTTTTATTTTTTGTGTTGTATAAAATTATATTTGATAGTGAGAGGGCAATATCGAGCGTGAGGCTCCATGGCTCCAGGCTGGCTGCTCTAACTGTGTAGCTCCCTGAGAAGGATGGATCTTTTCTGACTGTGTAGAAGTTTGTTAGGAAGGATAAATTCTGGGTCTGGCTAATCTGGTTTCATGCTGTTTTATATTTGCATGTTTTAATTATAAAAATTAAAAACAGCATGCACCAGAGGGGAGTGGACAAACGGCCCAGAAGTTAAGAGTAGGCACTGCTCTTGCAGAGGGACCTGAGCTCAGTTCCCAGTACCCAAGCAGACAGCTTACTACCGCTTGCAAGTTCATCTCCAGTGGATCTGATGCTCTCTTCCGGTCCCTTTACACACCCAGACACAGGTGGCAGTCACTTCCACTGATACACACACACAGAAGTAGAAAAATGTTTTGAAGTTAAAATCTTTTCATTAAAAAGGAGAGAGAGAAGTCGGGCGTTGGTGGCGCATGCCTTTAATCCCAGCACTCGGGAGGCAGAGGCAGGCGGATCTCTGTGAGTTTGAGGCCAGCCTGGTCTCCAGAGCCAGTGCCAGGACAGGCTCCAAAGCTACACAGAGAAACCCTGTCTCGAAAAAAACCAAAAAAGGATATACCTTAAAAGCTCTTGAAGAAGGAGAAACTAAACCCCAAGTCACTAGGAAAAAAGAAATGGTATGCTCAGAGCAAAAATCAATGAAATAGAAATTTAAAAGAAAATACAAAGAATCAATGAAAGAAAAGGGTTGTTTTTTTTGAAAAGATAAACAAGATTAATAAACTCTTAGACAAACTAATTAAAAGAGAGAAGACCCAAATTGGTAAAACAGGAAACAAAAAGGGAGCCATTACAACAGATACTGATGAAATTAAAAACATCATTAGGTCTTGTCTTGAAATATATATATTCCACTAAATTGGAGACTGTAAAAAAAAATAGTGAATTAATTTCTAGATACATGTATTACCTAAATTAAACCAAAAGGAGAGGAGCAATTTAAACATATTGCTAACAAGCGTGAGACTGAAACAGTAATTTAAAAAATCTTCTGACTGAAAATTGTCGAGGTGCAGATGGACCCACTGGTGGGTTTTATCAGCCTTCAAAGATGAGCAGGTGCCAGTGCTCCTCAAGCTTTCCCGGAGGAGAGGAAAGGACATGACTTTGCTCTCTGTGTGAAACTGTGCTGGCCTGACACCAAAAGCAAACTAAGACTTAACAACAATGAAGAAAATTACAGAGTAGGCTCCCTAATGAACATGGTAGATGAGAATATTCTCAACAAAATTCTTGTCTACCGAATTCAAGAGGCCACCAAGAAAGATCATTTACCACAATCAATTTGGCTTTGTTACAGAGATGCAAGGGTGGGTCAATATATGTAAATCAATACATTTCATTAACTACATAAATGGACTCAAGGACAGAAATCGCACGGTCATCTTCATAGATGCAGAAAAGATTTTTGACAAAAATCAAATATCCCTTCATATTAAAAGTCCTCCGGAACCTGGCATAGAAGGAGCATATCTCAATATGATAAAGGTTGTATGTGAGAAAACTACAGTCATCATTCTATTAATGGCGGAAGTCCCATAGCATTTCCACTAAAGTCAGGAGCAAGACAAGGGTGTCCACTTCCTCTATCTTCATTCAATTTAGAAGGCTCAGCTAACTCAAGAGGATAAAAGTAGGTAGTAAAATGATACAACTAGGAAAGGAAGAAGTCAAAATGTTTCTATTTGCAGTTGATATGATTCTATACATAAGGGACTAGAACTGATAATCACCTTCAACAAGAGGGCAGCATGCAAAATTAACACACGAAATCACTAGTTTCTATATAGTAAGGACAGGCACCCTGAAAAAAGAAACCTGGGAAACGATTCCATTTACAATAGCCATAAAACGACACAAACAAGAAACTCTTGGAATAAACCTAAGGATGTGAAAGACATCTATAGTTAAACTTTGAAACCCTGAAGATGAGGAACACCCCCAGAGGATGGAAAGCTCCATGCTTGTGGATTGAAAGAATAACTGTGAAATGGTTATTTTATCAAAAGCAATCTACAGATTGATGCAATCCAATCAGATTCCATCGGCATTCTCCACAGAAACAGACAAAGCTATCTTAGAATTCCCGTGGAAACACGAGAGACCCTTGTTGGCCAAAGCAATCCTGCACAAAGGACTGCTGAGGGACAAGTATAAGCACGTCTGAGGTCAAGTTACACTACAGAGACACGGGATTGAAAACAACTCCGCCCGGCACAAAAACAGACTCATGATCAATGGAACAGAAGAGAGGGCCCATTACAAGGCCACATAACTACAGCCATCTAAATTTTAACAAAGATGCCAAAAATACACATAGATGCAAAAGCCTCCATCTACAGCAAACAGTGCTGGAAGCCCATCATGGAGTGTCTGGAGCGTTTTGCCTGTGAACTCAGCCTAGCCAGAATTTTGGTTTTAGTTTTTGGAAGGTCAATCATAAATGAAAGCTCTGTTCAGGAAGACATACAGCAATTCTTCCCATGTTCTTCCAACAAGAAGCAGGGGGTGCAGGTTCTAACTCACTTGACAACACCAGTATTAGACGATTCTGTTACCAAAGCTCAAGACATCCAAAAGAAAGAACCGGTCAAGTGGGCCAACAGGATGACTTAGCAGGTAAAGCCAAGGGCTGCACAAACATGGTAACCTGAGTTGGAGTCCCAGAGCCCACGTAAGGGTCAAAGGGAGAGCTAACTCCACAGAGCTGTCCTCTGGCCTCCACACACACACTGTCAAGGCACTGACACATATGTACCATGCACACACATGCATGCTGTGCACACATACATGATAGTAATTTAAAAAGACGAAAACAAAAGATAACTGTATACCTCATGAGCTGATGTGTGAAAACCATCAACAAACAACAGTAAGTGATACACAAGAGCCAATCCACCGTGAGCCGGGGCAGTGTATCCTGGGAAGGGTTAGAGAACAAATCAGTGCCATTTGCCACCTCAGCCTACTAAGTAAGAGCCTTATGATCATTTCCAAAAGTCCCAGGGAAAGAGCACAGTAGATGCAATGCCCAGCATGGTGGAAGCATCTCAGGAAACTGAAAAGAAGGTGCCTTGTCACAAAGCCTTTTGCCTGCTGCAGGGTGGCTGTGAAAGCCACAGCTGACCTCAGCCCTTCCGACACCAGCAACAAAGCCATGGTGACTGTCCATCACACCTGTGCACCATGATACAGTTGCCTCAGTGCTGCCAGGCAAGAATGAACTCTGGGGACAGATGGTGGTGATGACAGGGCAATATAAATGTGCTTAATGCCGCAGAGCTTTGTGCCTCGGCGGGCAGGGATGCTAAGCCCCAGATGTGTGCTTTCCCACAATCTTAGAAAATTAAAATCATCGCCATGTGGAAGTGGACACTCCAGCGCTGAAAAGCAGAACATGGGGGCGGTAGTGCTGGAGACTGTGGAGTATGCCCAGCAGATGCAATGTACTGGCATGACTCTCACCTCCACGGCAGCCTCCTCGAGTGAAATATTCATTGAATGTTCACGGCAGAAATGACAAAAGAAAGGGTCAGTGGACTTAAAGACAGTTGCAACGTAACGGAGACAGAGAAAATTGAAGGCCCCAGGAAGTGCAATAGAGCATGAAAAAGAAATAGAAAAGGATTGGCAAAAAGAAATACCCTGTGCTTATTGATAGTTGACTTGCTTGTCTACAAAAACAAAAAAAAGACAAACAACAACCACTAAAAAACCATCGGTATCCACAAAAAAGGGCCCTAGAATGCTAAATTACTTTAGAGATGGTACAGAATTAAGGGCTACACTGTAAAACTGGCTGTTTCTATATATATATATTAGAAATGAATGTTTGAATTGGATTTCAAGTTGGGGTCACACAGAGCTCACAGCAGGAGCCTGAAGTGAATGGCATTCAACTGTCTGTCAACGGAAGAACAATTAAAAACGCTTTTTAGATTTATTTTTAATTATATACCTCCCTCTGCCTGCTAGAATGTGTGTGTATGTGTGTGTATGTATGTATGTCTGCTCACATACGTGGGTGTGCATGTTAATGAAGATCACCACGGAGGCCAGATAAGGTGTGTGATCCCCCAGACCTGTATGACCTGCCTGAAGTGGGTGCTGGGAACTGAACTTAGCATCTTTTGCAAGAATAGTGAGCGTTCTTAACCATTGCGATATCTCCCAGCCGCCAATTTAATTTAAAATATAAAATAAAATGCAGTATGTGTAGGTGGCATGCTTTCAAAAGGAAGTGCAGGGCGCAGGGAGCTGGCTGCGTGGGTGACGCGCTGCTGTGTGTGAGTGAAGACCCACACTGGCAGTGGATGCCTCCGACTCGACCTGGGGAAGCTGAGGCAATCCCAAGCCTCCTGTGCAGCTGGCCTAGCCCAAAAGACTAGCTCCAGGTCAGGGGGAAAGCCTGACTCAAAAATTAACATGGAGAGTGACTGAGGAAGATGCCTGATGCACACACACACACACACACACACACACTCACATACTCACACACACACTCACACACACTCACACACTCACACACACTCACACACACTCACACACTCACACACACTCACACACACTCACACACTCACACACACTCACACACTCACACACACTCACACACACTCACACACTCACACACACTCACACACACTCACACACACTCACACACTCACACACACTCACACACTCAAATTGCATTTGACACATATTACTACTTAATTAAATGAATTCACATATACACACTGGTAAGCACATCCACCCAACTACATTTGACACACACATACTACTTAATTAAAATAATTAACAAGGATTTTTAAACTTTATTATAAAAGCAACATTACACATTAAAAAAAATAATCATCCACTGAAATTAGCCATACCCAAAGACTATTCAGCTCTGTGAACTTCTATATACTTAGAGCAGCTATTTGGAACCAAAACTGTGGTCTTCACGTTGGATTTCATAGGTTCACTATCAAATATAGTTTTATGCACTTATCCACTCACTACTAAAACAAAAACAACAATAAAATCTACAACAGAGGTAGAAAAATGACTAGCTTTACATCTTTTTTTTTTTTAGGGTTCAGTGAACTTTATTGATTCAACAATAAGTGGTTAAGGAAAACATATTACCTATCACTCCTGGGGTGTCATCCACAGATGTGAGAACCATCCTTTGAAAGGCTTTACATCTTTTTTCTTTATTTTTATTTAAATTAGAAACAAGATTGTTTGACATGTCAATCCCAGTTCCCTCTCCCTCCCCTCCTCCCCTGTCCCCCACTGACACCCTACCTATCCCATACCATTTCTGCTCCCCAGGGAGGGTGAGGCCTTCCATGGGGGAGGGTCTTTAGCGTCTGTCATATCCTGTGGGATAGGGCCTAGGCCCTCCCCCATGTGTCTAGGCTGAGGGAGTATCCCTCTATGTGAAATGGGCTCCCAAAGTCCTTCCTATGCTAGGGATAAGTACTGATCTACTACAGGAGGCCCCGTAGATTTCCCAGGCCTCCTCACTGACACCCATATTTATGGGGTCTGGATCAGTCCCATGCTGGTTTCCCAGTGATCAGCCTGAGGACCAAGAGCTCCCCCTTGTTCAGGTCAGCTGTTTCTGTGGGTTTCACCAGCCTGGTCTTGAGCACTTTGCTCATCACTCCTCCTTCTCTGCAATTGGATTCCAGTCCAGTTCAGTGTTTAGCAGTGGGTGTCTGCTTCTACTTCCACCAGCTTCTGGATGAAGGCTCTAGGATGGCATATAAGTTAGTCATCAATCTCATTATCAGGGGAGGGCATTTACGGTAGCCTCTCCACTGATGCTTAGATGGTTAGTTGGTGTCATCCTTGTAGATCTCTGGACATTTCTCCAGTGCCTGATTTCTCTTTAAACATATACTGGCTCCCTCTTTGATGGTATCTCTTATTTTGCTCTCCTCTATTCTTCTCCCTACACAACCTTCCTGCTCCCTCATGTCCTCCTCTTCTCCCCTTCTCATTCTCCTAGCTCCCTCCCCCCTCCTCCTATGCTCCCAATTTGCTCAGGAGATCTTGTCCCTTTACCCTTCTCCAGGGGACCATGTATGTCTCTCTTAGGGTCCTCCTTATTTCCTAGCTTCTCTGGCAGTGTGGATTGTAGGCTGGTAATCCTTTGCTCTATGTCTAAAATCCATATATGAGTGAGTACATACCATGTTTTTGTTTTTGTGACTGGGTTACCTTGCTCAGGATGGTTTCTTCTAGTTCCATCCATTTTCCTGCGAATTTCAAGATTCCATTGTTTTTTTTCTGCTGAGTAGTACTCCATTGTGTAAATGTACCACATTTTCTGTATCCATTCTTCAGTTGAGATTCATCTAAGTTGCTTCCAGGTTCTGGCTATTACAAATAATGCTGCTATGAACATCGTTGAACAGATGTCCTTGTTGTATGAATGTGCTTCTTTTGGGTATATGCCTAGGAGTGGAATTGCTGGATCTTGTGGTAGACTGATTCCCATTTTCTTGAGGAGTCGCCATACTGATTTCCAAAGTGGCTGTACGAGTTGGCACTCCCACCAGCAGTGGAGGAGTGTTCCCCTTTCTCCACATCCTTTCCAGCATAAGTTATCATTGGTGTTTTTGATTTTAGCCATTCTGATGGGAGTAAGATGGTATCTCAGAGTTGTTTTGATTTGCAGTTCCCTGATGGCTAAGGATGTTGAACACTTTCTTATGTGTCTTTCAGCCATTTTAGATTCCTGTATTAAGAATTCTCTATTTAGTTCTGTATCCCACTTTTTAAATGGATTATTTGGTGTTTTGGAAACTAGCTTAAGTTCTTTGTATATTTTGGAGATCAGCCCTCTGTCAGATGTGGGGTTGGTGAATATCTTTTCCCATTCTGTGGGCTGCCGTTTTGTCTTGCTGACTGTGTCCTTTGTCTTACAGAAGCTTCTCAGTTTCAGGAGGTCCCATTTATTAATTGTAGATCTCAGTGTCTGTGCTACTGGTGTAATGTTCAGGAAGCGGTCTCCTGTAACGATTAATTCAAGGGTACTTCCCACTTTCTCTTCTAAGAGGTTCAGTGTGGCTGGATTTATGTTGAGGTCTTTGATCTATTTGAATTTAAGTTTTGTGCATGGCATAGACATGGGTCTAACTGTAGTCTTCTACATGCCAGCAAACCAACAGCCAACCTCAAACTACATGAAGATAAACTCAACTTGATTCCTCTAAAATCAGGAACTAGACAAGGCTGTCCACTCTCTCCATATCTTTTCAATATTGTCCTTGAAGTTCTAGCTAGAGCAATAAGACAACAAAAGGAGATCAAGGGGATACAAATTGGAAAGGAAGAAGTCAAACTCTCACTATTTGCAGATGATAAGATAGTTTACATAAGTGACCCAAAAAACTCTACCAGGGAACTCCTACAACTGATAAACACATTTAGCAAAGTGGCAGGGTAAAAGATTAACAAAAAAAAAAAAAAAAAAAAAAAACAGTAGCTCTACTATATACAGACAATAAGAGGGCTGAGAAAGAAATCAGAGAAACATCACCCTTTATAATAGCTACAAATAACATAAAATATCTTGGGGTAACACTAACCAAACAAGTGAAAGACCTGTATAACAAGAACTTTGAGTCTTTAAAGAAAGAAATTAAAGAAGATACCAGAAAATGGAAAGATCTCCCATGCCCTTGGATAGGTAGGATCAACATAGTAAAAATGGCAATCCTGCCAAAAGCAATCTACAGATTCAATGCAATCCCCATCAAAACACCAACACAATTCTTCACAGACCTTGAAAGAACAGTACTCAACTTCATATGGAAAAACAAAAAACCCAGGATAGCCAAACAACCCTGTACAATAAAGGAACTTCCAGAGGCATCACCATCCCTGACTTCGAGCTCTATTATAGATCCATAGTTCTGAAAACAGCTTGGTATTGGCACAAAAATAGACAGACAAATGGAATCGAGTTGAAAACCCTGATATTAGCCACACACCTATGAACACCTGATTTTTGACAAGAAGCTAAAGCTATACAACGGAAAAAAGAAAGCATCTTCAACATCTTTTCTCATAGCATGTTTTTTAAAATAAATATTTTATCAATTCTTAGAGATTAATTCTACGATGTATTGATCATACTCATCCCCACCTCTTCCCAGACCCATCCCTCCTCTCCCCTCTCTGCCCAACTTCATGTTCTCCTTTTTGAAAATGTAGTAACCTAGCGACATCAGTTTGCGCTGTCCATACAATTTCTCCCCCCCCCCCCTTAAACGCCGGGAACCGTGGCTTCTCTTTCAGAGTGGTGTGCCAGGTGGAATAAACAATTGCAGGAGGGCAGACACTGTTCTGATCCTGCCTAGTCATGATGGTCAGGTTTACTGACCATAGAGGGAGAATGGCTCTCCCAGGAGATGGGAGTTAAGCTTCTCAAACATTTAAAACTGGGCACAGATTCAAGCCAGCAAGATGAAAAAGAACCCGTAGGCAGATGGTAGGAGGTAGCACAGCCCTGTGAATGTACTCAGTGCTGTGCAGTTGTACCCAGCAACAGGTTTGGGGGGTAGGCTTTACGTGTGTGTTTGGCCACAGTTTTACAGGATTTAAAAACTCAAGACAAAACAGAAGCTCCTAAGCCGGGAAGTACAACATGTCAAACGAATGATCGTCAAATGTGTTTTCCTAGTGGAGACGAGAAAAAGAAAAGGTCAGCAGATGTAAAGACAGACAATAGGACAGAAGATGAGCGAGCTGCCATCATCAGTGGGGTCATTCCAATCAGCTGAGTTCACATGTAGTTAGCTTGGGGCCCAGGCACAAACAGAAAAAGGAAAAAGTTTGAAGAAAAACAGCCAAAAATCTATTGAATGTGGCGAAAAATATCATCGAGACCTAAAATGTTCATCACAACCAAAATTGAGATAGATATAAAGAAAAAATCTGTCCCAGAGCTGAAAAAGCCAAGATAAAAGAAGCTGATGGTAGGTAAATGAAAAGACACTTTGCAACTGGGGGCTGCCCCACCCTTTCTCCACCAGAAGGCAAGAGGTGACACAGGACAAAGCTGCTACTTTGCAGTTGTTAAAAACAGTGGGGATTGGGGGGCTGGGGACCTGGGGACCTGGTTCACTCTTGTATTCCAGAGCTGAGGAAGCAGAGACAGGGGGATTCCTGGAGCTTGCTGACCAGCCAGGATAACAGGATGAGTGAGCTCCGGATTCAGTGAGAGAGACAGAGAGGACAAAACAGTGAGGACCACTGTTGGAACTCGGAGACCCACACTAAGGTTTTCTAAAGGCGCTCACCTGGATGGACATGCGTAGCAATGGCTGAAACCCACAGCTGAGATCAGCACAGGAGCCGCTCACAACCCTTAGCTGTTATTTTAGTTTCCTTTCCTTAAAAGGCAGCCGATTGCTCAAGCTGAAATTCTATGGCTATATACCATGTGTGTCTGAGAAGTACCCAGCAACAGCACCCAGCAAGTTGCAAAGCTCTTTGATTGACATGTTGCTACCGCCTTGGCCACTCTTCAAGCTCCAAGCAATCTTAAATGCCCTTTCCCTGTATTTTGGCCTAGAAACTCTCTCCAGCCACAAAAGGAGGAAACAGGAAATGAAAAACAAGTAAGACACAGAAATAACATGTTAACAGTCCAAACATACTGTTAAAAATAAGAGACTGGACCAGCAAGGTAGCTCTAAGGCCCGAGTTCAATCCTCGGGACTTACATGGTGGAAAGAGAGAACCACCTCCTACAAGGAGTCTTCTGGCCTCCACCTGCATGTCATGTCATGCCAACCCCAGCCTTATAAAATAAATAAACATTTTGGGAAAAAATACAGAAACAAGGCTCAACTCAAAGTCTTTCCAAGAGATCTACTTTATTTTAGTGTGTGTGTGTGTGTGTGTGTGTGTGTGTGTGTGTGTGTGTGTGGTGTGTAGAGGGGGAGCACATATCAGGTGTGTGCACATTTGTGGGTGATATGACATTTATGTACAAGAGTGAGTATGTATTTACCATAGTGCCTGGGTGAAGGCCAGAAGATAACCTTGGGTGTCTGTCCTCACTTCCACCTTGTTTGTGACATGGTCTTTTTAGTGTTAGCTGCTGTGTGCACCCCATAGTCGGTCTTCTTGCTTTGGGAGCACTAACATTGCAGGCATGCACCGCCGCACCCACTTTCACCTGGGTTGTGGGAACTCAGACACAGTCCTCATGCGTGTGTGGCGAGCTCTTTTATGCAGTGAGCCTCTCCCCAGTCCAAGAGCTATGAACTTAAAGAGTTAGAGCGAACAGAAGATATGGCGAGGAACAGGCACTGACAGTGACCACAGGGAGCCAGATTTACGTCTGGGAACTGAAGAGTAGAGGCTCCAGTTGAGGAGGCTGCTTTAGCATAACAAAAGGAACAGTTCCTTGTGAGGACCAAACATTTGAGCACCAAATAACAGAGCTTCAAAATCCAAGATGTAAACTCTGTTGGTTTAGGGAAGAGAAATAGGCAAATTCAGGGCTAATGGACTTTGACTGTCTTCCCTTCTGTAGCCTTAAACTGAGAAAATAGTTAGTAGGGACTCAGAAGGCTGGAGCAACACTGTCAACTCCATACAGCCCAGTTCTCTCTGTCTACACACAAGGGACCTAGGAGTCAATAGGGATGACACATGGAAATGCCACCAATACAGAAAACTAAAAAAGCGCTTCAATGGCCTGTGAATTAAAAAAGAAATTACAAGAGAAAGAATCAAATATTGAACTGAATAAAAATTAAAGTGACTTAAGGTTAGGAGGTATAGCTAACCTTGGAAGACCAACGTTAGGCATCCAATGCCTCTATTAGACAAGTGTGAAGAGCGCTAGTCTCCTGAAACTGTGAAACAGGAATGTAATTAGACCTGAAGTTCAGGAGCATAGAAGACTCTTAAAGGAAGAGCTGAATTTGTGACAACGGGAACAAAACTGAAAACCCTCTAGCCAGACTGGTCATGGAGAAAAACAGACAAGAAACAACATATCAGAGCTAGAGAAAGTCCACCAGGGCAGATTAGTAATTTAAAAGACACAAAGGTGCCGTCAAAGGTACATGTGCTATGGGGTGTCCCTAGCCCTAACCCACATTGACACTGAACTGTACTCTAAAACCTAATCACAGGCTGCAGAGATGTACATACTGCTCCTACAGAAGACCAGAGTTCTAGTCCCAACAGCTTCAACTCTAGCTCCAAGGAGTCTCCCTGCCTCTGGCTTCCACAGGCACCTGCACGTGCCCCCAACACAGACACGCATGTGCAAATATAATTAAAAATACATTCTTAGAAATTATCACAAAGATAATCCACAGTCCAGGTAGCTTATGCTAAATTCCATCAAACATTTGAGGGGAGGAAATTCCATAAAAACTTCTGAAAATAAAGGATGAAGGTGGACTTAGCAAGTCGTCCTATGAAGCCTGCATTGCCTTGAGAACAAAGACAGACCAATCTATGCTAAGGACATAAAGCTACAAAATAGTCTCTTTTACACATAGATTTAAAGGTTCCTAATAGAACAAAAAATGCAAATATGTATACGTAGTAAAACACGTATGTACAAGTGCTTTAAAATACATACACATGCACACATATATGCATGTATATTGTTTATATTAAAGATAATGCCTAAAGATTAGGAGAGTTATTTTTCTGGTAATTCATGAGAAGTGGTTTATTGTAGAAATATCAATCAACCCAATCAAATTGAAGTTAGAATTTAGATACTAAGCGGGAAAGCCATATTATCTCAGCATGTCAGGAACAGTCTTTGTCAAAATTCAGCATGCATTCACAATACAACATAAAACAAACAAACACACAGCCCTCAGCAAACCAGGACTGAAAGGCAATTGCCTTCACTCAGTAGTGAGTAGCTATAAAACTTTGAGTGTCTACCGTTTGTATTAGTTACTTTTCTATTGCTTTGATAAAACACCATGACCAAAGGCAACTGACAGAAGACAGTTTTTGTGGCTCACAGTTCCAGAGTAAGAGTCCATCATGGCAGGAAGCAGCAGACACAGGTGGCCGGAAAAGAAAGCTGAGAGCTCATATCTGCAAACACAAACACAGCAGAGTGAGCTGGTACTGATGAAAGCCTACTTACAGTCTCTTAAAGTCCGCCCCCAGGGGCATCCTTCTTCCTGCAAGCTACACCTCCTAACCCTAACCCTGAATAGTGTCAACAAGTGGAAACCAAGTGTCCAAACCCCAGAGCCCATTGGGACCATTTCTCATTTAATCCACCATACCACGGGTTTATGATAATGTATGGAAAGCTTTCTTCTTAACATTAAGAAAAAGACAGGTAAACCAGGCGTGGCGGTGGACGCCTTCAATCCCAGCACTTGGGAGGTGGAGGCAGGCAGATCTCTTGTGAGTTTGTGGCCAGCCTGGTCTACATATTAAATTCAAGGCCATTCAAAAAAAGGAAGAAAAAGAAAACATAAGACGGTAGTTTCTGCCTCCCTGAGTTTATTTGACAGAATATGGAAGTTCTAGCTACTGCAGTGAAACGAGAAAAAGAAATAGAAAACAAAGCATCCAATAAATAAACTGCGAGCAGGACAAACGATGAGAAAGGAACCAGAGACTTAACTAAGGGGTTGGGGAGACAGAGCAATGGTTAGGAACACATACTGCCTATCTAGAGAGTGCGATTCCCAGCCCCGAAATCAGATAGCTCACAACTGCCAGTCACTTCGTGGGATCCCATGCTTTCCTCCAGCCTGAATGGGCATCTGCACTCATCCACACATGCATACACATAAATAAAAATAAAAATAAGAAATAAAAATAAAAAGGCCTACCTGAATTGTGATATATACTATATTCATGGATATAGCAAAGGTATTTGTATAATAAAGATGTCAAATCACCCTGATTTAATCTCTAGGTTTATTTTATTTAATTTTGTGGCTAACACTGAGCTTGCTCTTCCAGCTCCTAGTCTCTGGTTTTCTCCACACAGGCAAGCACATTCTAAAATTTACATTAAAATGCCAGACTTAGTAACGCCCAATGCAGAAGAGGGGTTAGTCTGTCAGATGCCCTGGCTTACACTATAGCTGCAGGAGTTGGCAGTGTGGCATCTGGAGAGGAAAAACACAGAGATCAGCGGACTAGAGCAGAAGGAACTACACCCACAGGGTGTGCCGACAATTGACTCCTTTTAAACAAAAGCATAGAGCCTGTTCCCTAGCATGTAAGTAGAAGCTTCCCAACAAATGGAGCTGAAACAAGCCGATACCCACACATAGGAAGTCAAATATCTAGGGCCAGCAAGATGGCTCTGCAGGTAAAGGCACTGGCCACCGAGCCTGGGGACCATAGTTGGATCCTCAGGTCCTATGTAGTAGAAGGGTGGACTGGTTCCTGAATGTTTCCTTCTGTTAACATACCATAATGATCATGCCCACCCCCCAAAAATAGAACAAACATCTACCTATGTCTTAACTGAAAGTAATTCAACATAGAGGCTTAAAGCTTTTAGAAAACAGTTGGCCAGCAGTGGGCTGGCAAGATGGTTCAGCAGGGAAAAGTGCAGCCACACCACAGGAACTGAGTTCCATCCCTGGTGCCCAAGTCGGGGAAAGAAAGAACCAATTCTTGTAAGCCGACCTCTGGCAAGCACACACACACACACACACACACACACACACACACACACACACACATACACACACAGAAAACACGTAAGAAAATATCTTCACAATTTAAAGATGGGCACAGTCCTTAGACTTGACACCCAAAACAAACTATTACAAAGACAACTTGGTAAACTAAAACTAGTCAAAATTTACTAGGAGTGGGGGCTGGAGAGATGGCTCAGCAGTTAAGAGCTCCAGCTGCTCTTCCAGAGGACCCTGGTTCAATTCCTGGCACCCACATAGGTAGCTCACAACTGTCTGTAACTCCAGTTTCCTCACACAGATACATATGCAGGCAAAACACTGATGCTTATAAAATAAAAATAAATAATAAAAAGATTTACAAGTAGTTTCCCTTTGGAGAGTGAAATGTCATGTCCCAGAACTTGGGGAAATGTTTGCAAACTATACAATCCCTTAAAAGGATGAGTACTGATTATACATTAAGAATTCTCAGCAGTGAAACAATCCAATCAGAATATGGGCAGAAGACAGAAACACTTCACTTGAGAGCAGATGGAGGGAAACTTAGCCTCCAGGAAGCTGCTGATATCTTTGTCTTCAAGAAAGTGAAATTTAAATATAACTGTCAGGCCTGGTGGCATGCTAATCCTAGCACTCTGGAGGCAGAGGCCAGCCTGGCCTACAGAGTGAGTCCCAGGTCAGCCTGGTCTACAAAGCAAGTTCCTGGACAGCCAGGGCTACATGGAGAAACCCTGTCTCGAAAAACAAACAAGCAAGCAAAACAAAACAAAAACAAAAACAAAAAGGGAAAGAAAGAAACACAACTTAAAACCTCAGTGAGCCATCCCCAGACACCTATTGCAAATAAAAGCAGAGGATGTGACCCCCAAAATATTGGCAAAGAGGTGGAGAACCTGGACTGGACCCAATGCCACTGGTGGGGGTGCAAACGGTACCAAGAACCCTGTAACTTCTTAGAAAATGAATTGTACAAATGATCCAATAACTGAATCCTTGGACATCCACCCAAAGAAATGGAAACACTTGAGTTTCTCCAAATTCCAAGGCACTAGAACAACTTTGGTTTTTGTTTGTTTGTTTGTTTGTTTTTTCTCTTCTCCACTTAAAGTAGTATATTAATTGTACAAAATAATGGGTTTTTATTATGACATTCTAAGCCCACACACACACACAAGGAACCTTCCTCATACCTACTCCTATTGCTTTTCAATCCCTTCCCCTGGTCCCTTGCTCCTCTCAAATATGCCCCTCCTACCTTTGTATCTTTTAAAAGTGATCTAGGGGCCTTGGATATGGCTCAACCCTGGTGACCTGAGTTCAGTCCCCAGCCCTGAGTAAAATGTCAGACTCCCAGGGCAGCTAACCTGGTGAATGCACAGTATAGACACAGAAACAAGATGGACCCTGCCTCAACAAGACAGAAAGAGCGAGCTGACTCCTGAAAGTTGTCCTCTGACCTCCATGAGTGTACCATGGTGTGCATACACACAGACACACACAGGCAGAGACATGCACACCATCAATAACACACCCTTCTGGGTTTGGCTTATTTTATTACCATGGTAACCTCCAATTCCATTGTTTTGATGAAAATGAGATGATTTTGTTTTAAGGAGACAATCAGTTCATTGTTCTATTTACCACATGTCCCAGTTTGCTTCTCTGGGGCTGTGAGAAAAACCCAGGCTGATAGAAACTTGGGGAGCTGTAACAAAACCCTGACCAATAGGAACTTGGGGAGCAAGGGTTTATTTTCACTTGCAAGTTACAATCCATCATCAAGGGAAGCCTGCAGGCAGGAGCTGAAGCAAAGACCTCCGAGGAACGCTGTTTGCTGAACTGCTTTCCAAGGCTTGCTCAACCATGTTTCTTATACAGTGCAGGCCCGCCTGCCTAAGGATGGTGCCACCCACAGTGGACTGGGTTCTCCTGCATCAATAAACAGTCAAGAAAATGCCTCACAAACATACCCACAGGCCACTCTGTTCTGGGCAATTCCCCCCTTTTCCCAGGTACGTCTAGGTTTGTGTCAAGCTGATAAAACTAACAACTAACTAATTAACTCAACTAACTAACTACCTAACTCTAACTAATTAACTGACTAAAAACTAACCATTACACCTTAAATCTTTGTCCATTATCTATTAATGGGAGCCTAGGCGAATGCCATAACTTAGCTCTTGTGGCTGGTTCCTCAGTACATACAAGTATGCCTATAAGATATGCTAACTTTGATTCCTTTATACCTAGAAGTGATATGCCTGGATCATCAGACAATTCTATATGCGATTTTTCTGAGGTCCCTGCATGCTGATTTCCCTGGTGGTTGGACAAATTTACATTCCCACCATCACTGTAGGGCCTCCCTCCCCACCCCATCCTCCACCCTGCCTACAGATCCTCATCAGAATCTGTGACTTTTTGTTTCCTAGATGATAGCATTCTGGCGGGGAGAGGAGGATCCTCAGTGATGGCTAAGGATGCTGTACATTTCCTTCCCGTCTCTCCTGGCAATTTAGACTTCTTTAGAGAATTCTCTCATTCATCTACCCATTTATAGATAATGCTATATATTCTTTAGTTGTTTTTTTTTTATTTTCAGTTGTTTTTAGTAATTTTGTTGGTTTTGGTTGTTATCAAAAAAACTACATCCTGAATGTTAATCCATTGTCAGAGAAATTCTAAGACATTTCTCCCATTCTGTAGTCTGTCTCTTCACTGTGGCACCTGTAACTTTGCTGGACAGTCGCTCTACAACTTGATATAATTGCAAGGCCTGTGTGAGTCCCTTGAAGGGCTTTCCCCTCAATTTACTCTAGTAATTTCACATTTTCAAATATTTTTAAGATGTTTATGTATTACCTTTCATTTATGAGTATTCCCCTGTACATATGTGTGTGCACTGCATGTATGTGACTGCCCTGGAGGTTGGGAGAGGGCACTGGACCCCTGGGAACTGGCGTCACAAACAGTTGTGAATGACTTGATATAAGACCTGGGAACTGAACCTTGGTCCTCTGCAAAGGTAGCAAGTGCTTGTAACCACTGAGTCATCACTGTTGGTCCGCTTGGAATTGATTTGGGGGATGCAGTTTCATTCTTTTACATAGTGTGTCTGGGTTTCCTATACCATTTGTTAAAGAAGCTGTATTTTCTCCATTGTGTTTGTGCAGTGTCTTTCTCAAGAGTCTGATGGCTGAAGCTGCACAGACAAATTCTGTTTTCTATTCTATCCCGCAGACCTAGGTGTGTTTAGGGGATAGGGTGTGTGCACTATGGCTCTATAGTATACTTGGAGATTAGGTACTGGGTAATTTCTCCAGTATTACTCTTTTTTGCTCAGAATTGTTCAGGTTAATTGGGGTTTTTCATGCTTCTGTATGAATTCTAAGACTTATCTTCTAATTCTGTGAAAAAATGTCATTGGAATTTTGATGTGGAATGTATTGAAGACGATTGTTTTCGTGGCACCAGTTCTGTCAATCTGTGAACACACAAGTCCTTTCCATTTTCTAGTATCTTTCTCTAGTCTCATTTTTCCTCTTCAATGTTCTGAAGCTTTCATTACAGAGGTCTTTCCACAGTCTCAGGTGGCTTTACTCCTAGGTTTGTTTTGCCGCTCTTGTTTTAGCCCATTATGAACAGGATTATTTTCCTGATTTCTTTCTCAGCAAGATTGTTTGTGGTATATAAAGAGCAACTGATTTTGTTGCCTTGATCTTTTGTCCTGGAATTTTGCTTAAAGCGCTAATTAGGCCTAAGCAGTTTTTTGTTTTTTGTTTTTTTGTAAGTTAATTTCAATGTAGGATGCCATCATCTACATAAAAGGGTGGTTTGCATCCCTCCCAAGTGCAACCTTTGATTCTTTTCCTTGCTTTACTTACACTGAATAAACGAAGACAGAGCGGGACAAAATCATCCCTGATTTTGGTGGAAATAGTTTCAGTCTCCCCACCATTTAGTGCAATGTTGTCTTTGTCTGTATGATTGCTGTGCATAGTGCCCAAGCAATTAAGATCTGACCCTTCTTGGTTTTTTCATATTTTTATACTCTGAAGGTGTTACACACAATGGACACTGATCATATCTATTTAACCATCTCCCCCGTACCCTCATCCCATCCAACTCCTAACTCTATGTTCCCGTTGGAGTTTTTGTTTTGTAGTAAAAAACCCTGAGTCCAATTAATGCTTCCCATATGCAGACAGGCGTGCTCACAGGAATGGGGCCACCCATTGCAGCAGGCGCTGTAGGATACATAGGGATGTGTCTATTCCCAAGTTTGTTTGGGGAGGGGTGTTTTTGTTTTGTTGAGACAGATTCTCATTATGTAGCTCAGGCTGTCTTGGAACTCACTATGTAGACCAGGCTGAGACACGCCTACTTCTGCTTCCCAAGTGCTGGGTTTTATTTAAATTAGAAACAAGATTGTTTCACATGCCAATCCCAGTTCCCTCTCTCTCCCCTGCTCCCCTGCCCCCCACTAACACCCTATCTATTCCATACCATTTCTGCTCCCCAGGGAAAGTGGGGCCTTCCGTGGCGGGGTCTTCAGAATCTGTCATATACTTTGGGATAGGGCCAAGACCCTCTCCTGTGTGTCTAGGCTGAGGGAGTATCCCTCTATGTGGAATGCCAGTTTTTGCTTTTTTAAACGTTTTGAGTTTTATCATAAAGGAACAAGGAGTTTTGTCAAAAACCTTTTTGAGTCTATTGAGATGATGATGAGGTGGTTTTCTGTTCTTGATTCCATTTGTGCTGTTGTATCCATAGGTTCCCATCCTTGTAGTCCTAGAATGACACCAACCTCATCATGTAATAGGATTTTTTCAATGAAATGTTGAATTTAGTTTGCTAATATTTATTGATGATGTTTGTATTGTTATTCACAGGAAATGGATAGTTTTATTTTTGTTGCTGTGTTTTGATACACTTTCAGTAGCAGTGTAACACTGGCCTTATAAAATGAGGGTGAGTTTGGGGGTTTTGTGATGCTGAAGTTATCCACTATTATTGTGTGTAGACCTATCCAGGCGATTGTGTCCAGTAGTGTCTAAATACATAAGTATGTAAAATAAGTAAAAATATACCAGTGTAAGTACATATACATTATTTATTTATGCCAAGTGATCTACATTCTGAAAGGAGAGAAGAGACTCCTGCCAATTGTCCTCTGACCATGCACCATGGCTTACATTCACAAATAAGCAAGCAAACAAAAATTCAAACAAAATGCATGGAGGTGTGGACTCCAGAGCTCTGTACCAGACAGTAGCTTCCATGCGGAAGACAAGACAAAGAGCCCATAGCCTTACATATCAGACCATGACATCTCAATCCTACTATCAGTCAGCTCCATCCTGAATATTCTTGTATTGAAATATTTAGGAGAATGCTTTGGCTGAAAAAGAAAGGAGACTTGAACAAAAAATGAGATAAAAATGCAAGCAACAAACTAGCCCAAGATATGCAGATTCCATATTAGAAATGAAGACAAAAATCAAGACAATGTGTCTTTTCCACAAATTCCTAATCCCATAATGATGCTCCCTAAAGAAAATAACTTGGAAGAAGTTCCAGACAAAGAATTCAAAAGAATAATTATAACTGTGTCTAAACAAGTCAAATGAGACATGAATACACAAAAGGACAAAAGCAAGGGCTGAATGAAACATGTGTGTCAACCCAAGATATAAAAACAGAATTCAGCAAAGAGATAGAATTTCTGGGAAGACACCAAACTAAAGTAACACTGGAGACAACAAACAACCAAACAACCTAAAATAATGCCAAATAAAAACCTGCATGGAAAGCTGTGAGGAAATAAGGGCTGTAAAACAAGAAAAGTTTAATGATAGACTTAGAAAAATAAATTTAGAACATTAGAGAGCTCTGGGATACAATGAAAAGATATAACTTTTGGATCATGGACATAGAAGGAGAAGAATACCAAATAAAATCATGGAAGAAAAATTTCTAAGAGATGTCCATCCAAGTACAAGAAGCCTATAAAACACCAAATAAGACAAAAAAAAAAAAAAAAAAAAAAACAACCCCAAAAAACAAAAAACAAAAAACCTTCCACAACATATCGTAGTTAAAACATTAAAAACAGAATAAAGAAAGGATACTGAAAGAAGATTAAAAAGGTCAAATCACTTATAAAAGCAGGCCAATCACAATAACATCTGATTACTCAGCAAAGACTTTAAAGCCAAAAAGCCTGTAGAGATTTATTCCAAGTTCTGAAAGCCCACACTGTTAACCAAGACTGTTGTAGCCAACAAAACTATCTATCAAAATTGAAGGAGAAGCAAAAGCTTTCCATGATTAAAAACAGAAGAAAAAAAAGGAATTTATGATCACTAAGCCAGCTCTACAGGGTATATTGGAAGTAATACTTCAATTTGAAGAAGATAAATACACCCAAGAGTTTACCCACAGTATCAGGAGAGTTGATCTAAAGATATTTAAGAAAGCACCACAAAAAATCAACAAACTGACAGAATTATTAGACACATGTCAATAATAACTCTGCATATTAATTATCTCAATTTTCCAACAAAAAGACACAGACTAGCAGATTGGATTAGAAAACAGAGTCTTTTGCTGCCTCCAAGAAACACACCTCAATCTCAATGATAGCCTTACAGTCAGAGAGTAGGAAATGGTATTCCACATGGAACCAGGAAACAAACACTATTCAGATATCTGACAAAGTAGAGTTCAAACCAGAACTATTCAGAAAAGGGAAGGGAAGTCATTACATGTTCATGACAGCAATCAATTTTGAACGTCTATGAACTTCATACCAGTGCACCCAATTTCCAACAAACACTACTATGTCCAAAACCACAGATGGTGACGGTGAATTCACTCTTTCCAGGTCAGCTGGACAAAACTCAGAGAAACATCAAAGTTAAATTATATCATAAATCAATTGAACCTAACATACATCTACCACATATTCCATCCAAACACTATAGGATACATATTCTTCTCAACAGTGAATGGAACTTCCTCCAAAACTGATCCCATATTAGGACACAAAGCAAATACAGGAAAGTTGAAATAACATGCTATGTTCTATCAGAACCTAATGGGGTAAAGCTGGCCATCAATGCCAGTAGAAACTACAGAAAATACAAAAAATAATGGAAACTAAACAACACAAAACTGGGTGATAAATGTATCTCAGAGGAAATCTGAGCAAAAAGTAAGGTAATTTCTAGAGTTGGATGAAAAGAAAACACAGTGCATCAAAGTTTATGAGATACCATGGAGGGAGTTAGTTCTAAGATCAAAGTTTATAGTGCTAAGAACCCATATAAAATTGTTTGTGGGATCTCAAATCAGTATCTTTTTTCTTGAACATAGATTCTTCTCTCATACAATACATACCACAATGTCCTCTCTTCCCAGCTTCCCCCCAACACCTCCCTCCCTCTCACCCCCTACCCGAGCCCCGCGCCCCCCCCCCCCGCCGCATCCACTCCCTCTTTGTTTCCCATAAGGAAGGGGCAGGCCTCCAAGAGACAACAACCAAACATGACAACACAAAATACAATAAGACATGGCAAAAGCCCTCGGATTGAGACTGAACAAGGCAACCTGATAGGAGGAAAAGAGTCCCAAGAGCAGGCAAGAGTCAGAGACACATGCCCTCCCACTCTTAGGAGTCCCACAAAAACACCAAGCTAAGAGCCCATAACATGCAGAGGACCTGGTACAGACCCATGCAGGCCCCATTCTTTTAGCTTCAGTCTCTGTGAGACTGTATGAGTCCCGCTTAGTTGATTTAGTGAACTTTGTTCTCCTGGGGTCCTCCAATAGCTCTGATCCCTACAATTTTTCCACCCTCTCTTTCTTGGGGTTCCCCAAGCTCCAAGGGAAGAGACCCAGTGGAGACCTCCAATTGAGACTCTCTCTGTGTAATGTCTGGCTGGGAGTCTCTGCACCCACTCACATCTGCTGCTGCAGGAAGCCTCTCTGATGACAAGTGGACAAAAAAACAAAAACAAACAAACAAACAAAAAAAAAAACAAAAACAACAACAAAAACCCCAAAAACCAAAACACAGATCTATGAGTATAACAGAGTATCATTAGGAATCATTTGTTTGTTTTTGTTTCTTTGTTTGGTTGGTTTTGGCTGAAAAGTTTCTATACCCTGATAAGCCCCTCCGACAATACAGCAATCCAAATCAGATCAAATCAAACTGAATTAGAAAAAGCCCACGTTTAATAGATACAATGTTCCCAGATGGCCTTCCAGCACCCCCAGAGAGGAGACAGGACAGGGAGACTGGAAAAACCATGAGTCTAGTTTTTGGGGGGCAGTTTAAATACCCTGTGGGAGTTTTCTTGAGCATCTCTGGGGGAGGGGGTCATCATTTGGTGAGCTTTCTGAGATGTAGCAGGGTTTGGAGGGAGATAGGAGAAGAGGGGCTTGGGTGGAACCTCCACCATAACATCCCAGACTCTTTGGGTATATGGATGCCAGTGACTAGGGCAAAGCTTTTATCATAACACTGGCCAGTAGTGTTTGGTTCTACCCTAGGTCTCTGGGCTATACAGTCCCTGGTTCCTGGTCATCATCATAGTCTCAGTCATGGGCTCCCTCTCATGGAGTGGGCCTCAAGTTAAACCAGACATTGGTTGTCCACTTCTACAAGTTCTGAGCCACCATTGCCCCAGCACATCTTGTAGACAGGACAGATTGTAGACTGAGGGTTTTGTGGCTGGGTTGGCGTCCAGGTTTCTCTTTTGGTAGCCTGCAGAGCACCTTCTTACACCAAAGAGACTGGAACATAGGGATGAAGAATCCATTCAGGAACCAGCTCAAACTCTCTATATTCAATGAGCTGTGCTGATGTTGTCCTTTGCAGTGGGGTGCCACTGTTAGTTTTCAGAGAGTGACTATCTGTTTTATCATCAGCTTGGGTTGTTTGGGGATCTCCAAAGGACACCCTCTGCTAACAATTGAACTGAATGCAACCCCATTCCTCCACTGGGAGCCTTGCCTGGCTACAAAAGATTGTCAGTTCAAACTCTTATCTTCCATTACTAGGGGTCCTCGATAAGGTCACCCTCATAGATTCCAGGGGATTTCCACTCCACTAGGTTTCCACACTGCCCTCCAAATGTCCCCAGTTCCAGCTGTTCTCGAAGCTTTTTCTCTCTCCACTCCATCTTCCCCACACACTCGATTCCCTCCCACTCCCATCCCCCCTCCTACCCCGGTCTGGGGATTATAGCTTGATTGTCATTTATATAACACCTAATATCCACTTAGAAGTGAATACATACCAGCAAAATCTATTCTATTTCCCCTTCCAAAGGAGATCCATGCACCCCCTCCCCAAGAACCCTCCTCTTTACCTAACCTCTCTGGTCTCTGGATTGTAGCTTAGTTATCGTTCACATAACAGCTAATGTCCACTTATAGGTGAAGCATGCCATATTTGTCTTTCTGGGTCTGCATTACCTCACTCAGGATGATTCTTTTTTTTTTTTTTCTAGTTGTATCCATTACTCGCAAATTTTATGTCTGTCTCTGTGTTTTTTAAATTTTGTTTTGTTTTGTTTGTTTTAAGCAGCTGAGTAACACTACATTGTGTAAATGTGCCGCATTTTCTTTATCCATCTAGATTTTCTCCAGGTTCTGGATATTATAAATAAAGCTGCTGTGACCATAGTTGAGCAAGTGTCCTTGTGGTGGGATGGGACATCCTTTGGGCATAAGGATACCCAATAGAAGTATAACTGGATCTTCTGGTAGATTGAGTCTCAGTTTTCTGAGAAACTGCCATACTGATTTCCACAATGGCTGTACAAGTTTCACTCCCAGCAGCAGTGGAGGAGTGTTCCCCTTACTCCACATCCTCTCTGGTATGAGCTGTCAGTTGTGTTATTGATCTAAGCTATTCTGACATGTGTAAGACAGAATCTTAAAGTCGTTTTGATTTACATTTCCCTGATGCTAAGGGTGTGGAACATTGCTTAAGTGTTTCTCAGAGTCTTCTGTTGAGGATTCTCTATACCTCATTTTTAAAATTGGATTATTTTTGTTTTTTTAATCTAGTTTCTTAAGTTCTTTGTATATTTTGGATATTAGTTCTCTATCAAATGTGGAGTTGGTAAAAAAAAAAAAAATCTTGTCCCATTCTGTAGGATTGCCTCTTTGTCTTATTGATGGTGTCCTTCACCTTACAGAAGCTTTTCAGTTTCTTGAGGTCCCATTAATTAATTGTCAATCTTAGTGCCTTTGATACTGGTGTCCTGCTCAAGAATTGTCTCCTGTACCAATCAATGTGTTCAACACTATTTCCCACTTTCTCTTCTATCAAGTTCAGTACATCTGGATTTTTGTTGAGGTCTTTGATCCACTTGGACTTGAGTTTTGTGCAGGGTGATAAGTATGAGTCTATTTGCATTTTTTGTTTTTGTTTTTCGAGACAGGGTTTCTCTGTAGCTTTGGAGGCTATCCTGGAACTAGCTCTTGTAGACCAGGCTGGTCTCGAACTCACAGAGACCCTCCTGCCTCTGCCTCCTGAGTGCTGGAACTAAAGGCATGTCCACCACCGCCCGGCCTATTTGCATTCCTGTACATGCTGACATCCAGTTAGACCAGCTCCATTTATTGAAGATGCTTTCTTTTTTTTTTTCTTCCATTATGTATTTCTGGCTTCTTTACCAAAAATCAGGTGTCTATAGTTGTGTAGATTTTTGTCTGCCTCTTCAATTCAATTTCATTGATCAACATGTCTGTTTTTATGCCACTACCATGAAGTTTGTGTTACTATGGCTCTGTAGTAGAGCTTGAAGTCAGGGATGGTGTTGCCTTCAGCAGTTCTTTTATTGTTTACATTGTTTTAGCTATCCTGGGTTTTTTTGTTTTTCCATATGAAGTTGGGAATTATCCTTTCAGAGTCTGTAAAGAATTGTGTTGGAATCTAATAGGGATTGCATTGAATCTGTAGTGTTTTGAGTAGGATGTTAATACTACCCATCCATGAGCATGGGAGAGCTTTCCATCTTCTGATATCTTCTTCAAAGATTTGAAGTTTTTGTCATTCAAGTCTTTCTCTTGCTTGGTTAGAGTTATTCCAAGATATTTTATTTTACTTGAGGCTATTGTGAAGGTGGTGTCTTCCTGATTTCTTTTGTTTGTTTTTGCTTTTTCATTTCCATAATATCTTTTTTCAGCCTTTTTATCATTTGTTATTGGGAGTGCTACTGATTTTTTTTAAGTTAATCTTGTATCTAGTCATTTTTATGAAAGTATTTATCAGTCGTAGAAGTTTCCTGGTGGAATTTTTAGGGTCACTTATGGATACTATCATATCATCCGCAAATAAACTTTGACCTCTTCTTTTCCAAATTGTATCCCCTTGACCTTGTTCAGTTGTCTTGTTGCTCTAGCTAAAATCTTTAGTAGTATATTGGATAAATATGTACATACTGAATAACCTTGTTTAGTTCCTGATTTTAGTGGAATTGATTTGAGTTTCTCTCCATTTAATTTGGTGTTGGCTATAGACTTGCTGTAAATTGCCTTTATTATGTTTTGGTATGTCCCTTCTCTCTGGGATTTTTATTATGAAGGAGTGTTGGATTTTGTCAAAGACTTTTCAGCATCTAATGGTTGTGGAACCTTTAGTTGAAGATGATCACATTTGTTTATGCTGTGGAACATTTGTTTAATGATGCAAAGATGTGTTGCAATCTTTTATGTTGCATTTCTTTAACTCTGTGAAGCTGTATTATTTTGCTGGTCTAAAATATTTGATTGATCTAATAAAGAGCTGAATGACCAATAGCAAGGCAGGAGAAAGGATAGGCGGGGCCATCAGGCAGAAAAATCTGGGAGGAGAGATAGAAGCAGGCAAAAGAGCAGGACTTGAGGGGCCAGCCACCCAGCTACACAGCAAGGCAGAGTAAGAAGGAAAGAAAGGTATACAGAAATAGAGAAAGGTAAAATCACACAAGCAAAGTGTAGATAGGATAATTTAAGTTAAGAAAAGCTGTCTAGAAACAAGCCAAGCTAAATCTGGGCATTCATAAGAAAGAATAACCCTCCTTGTGTTTATTTGGGAGCTGGGTGTTGGGCACCCAAAAAAAATAAAGAGAGAGAGAGAAAAAAAAAACACAATCATGTGTTTTTCTTTCAGTTTATTTTTATGGTTATATTTGTTGACTTTTGGATGTTAATTTGGATAGTCTCTCTCTGCCATTTAGTTAATTTGGATAAGGGTTTGTCTATCTTGTTGATTTTTCTCAAAGAACCAACTCTTTGAGAAAATCAACTCTTTGGTTCTTTGTATTGTTCTCTTTGCTTCTATTTTATTGATGTTAGTCCCCAGTTTGATTATTTCTTTCTGTCTACTCCTCTTGGGTGTAATTACTTCTTTTTTGTACTAGAGCTTTCAGGTGTGCTGCTAAGTTGCTAGCATAAGAGCTCTCCAATTTCTTCATGAAGGCACTTACTGCTAGGAACTTTCCTCTTAGCACAGCTTTCATTGTGTTCGGTAAGTTTGGGTATGCTGTGGATTCATTTCTGTTGGATTCTAGAAAGTCTTCAATTTGTTTGTTTCTGTCTTGGCCCATTTTTCATTCAGTAGAGAGCTGTTCAGCTCCCATGAGTTTATAAGCTTTCTGTTGTTTGTGTTGTTGACATTCAGCTTTAATCCACAGTGGTTTGATAGGGATGCAGGGTGTTATTTCAATTTTCTTGTATCTGGCAAGACTCTCTTTGTGTCTGAGTGTGTGGTCAATTTTGGAGACAGCTCCATGCGGCACAGAGAAGAATGTGGATCCCTTTGTGCAAAATCCTCTGCAAATGTCTGTCAGGTCCATTTGGTTCATAGCATCTGCTAGCAGCAGTATTTCTCTGTTTAGTTTTTGTCTGGGTGATCTCTCCATTGGTGATAGTGGAGTACTGATGCTCTCGGTATTTGTGTGCGAAGGTCAATATGTGATTTAAGCTGTAGTTATGTTTCTTTTGGAAAAGTGGGTGCACTTGTGTTTGGCACAGATGTTAAGAACTGAAATGCCATCTTGATCGATATTTTTCCCTTGATTAGTGTGTAGTGTTCTTCCCTGTCTCTTTTGATTGATTTTGGTTTGAAGTTGATTTTGTTAGATATTACAATGGCTACATCAGGCTGGGTGCTGGTGTCACATGCCTTTAACTAGGAGCCAGAAACATGTGGATCTCTGTAAGTTCAAGGCCAGCCTGATCTACAGTGAGTTCCAGGGCAGTCAAGGCTGCACAGAGAGACCCTGTCTTGAATACCCTGCCAAAAAATGGTCACACCTGCTTGCTTCTTAAGTCCATTTACTTGGAATATATTTTTCCAACCCTTTATTATGAGGTAATGTCTATCTTTGATATTAGGTGTGTTTCTTGTATGCAGCAGAAGAATAGATCCCATTTTCATATCCATTCTGTTAGTCTGTGTCTTTTTATTGGGGATTTGAGACCATTGATACTGAGAGATATCAATGTCCAAGATTATTAATTACTGTTATGTTGTTGTTGTTGTTGTTGTTGGTGGTGGTGGTGGTAGTGATGGTGTGTGTGTGTTCCTAAATAAATAAGTATGACCTGGTCAGTTTATATAATGATAGTGTGTGTGTGTGTGTGTGTGTGTTCAGGGATGACCATTTAGTATTGGATAACCAACTGAGAGTTCTGAATTTGAAAGAGAGCCAGGGCAGTGTTGCACAAATAATAAAAGCACAGAGACAGATATTGGTGTTCAAGCTGAAGATCAGAGAAGCAAAGCAGCCATGCTACCAGAGAGTTCTCACTTCAACCAAGGCTAGGGAGATCCTGTCCTCAACATGGCTGGGAACTAATTGCCAGGTCTAAGACCCTGCTCCTGTCTTATATACCTCTCTACTGCTGGGATTGAAGGCATGAGCTGTGTTTCTCTTTTAGACTGATTCACTCTCATGCAGCCCTGGGTGGCCTTGAACTCACAGAGATCCATCTGTTTCTATCTCCTGAGTCCTGGGATTAAAAATATGTTCCACCACTGCCTAGTCTCTATGGCTGTGTCTTGATTTGCATTCTGATCTCCAGGCAAGCTTTATTAGATAACAAGCAATATATAAGACAGGACAGGTATATCGGAGGATTTGAAGAGAGGAAAAGGAAAGTTTAGTTATATGACAATCTCCAAAATAATTATATGATAATCTCCAGAATAAAAGAAATAATTTAAAAAAATCAAAATTATATATAGTTTTAGGTAAATAATATGTTTCATTAACGAATAGTAGATGGGTAGAGATAATCAGTTCAGTGCTGAAATCAGCGAAGTGCAAGCAAATGAACAGTATCTCTATAAAGGGCCAAGAAACAGAGAGCGGCTCTGTGAAAAGATAAATGAGATTGACAAATCCTTATCCATTTCAACAAAATAGAGAATGTCCAAATTCATGAAATCAGAGATGAAAAGGGAAACATTACAACAGATACCATGACATTAAGAAAACCATAGGTGTGCACCTTAAAAACCTTTCCTCCAAGCTAGGATCTGGTAACTCCTGCCTTTTAATCCCAGCACCTGGGAGACAGAGACAAGAAGCTCTCTTAGTGGGGCTGAGATGGTCTCATGGTCTACATAGCAAGTTTCAGGCCAGCCAGGGCTACAGAGTGTAACCCTGTCTCAAACAAAACAACAATGAAAACCAAACAAAAAACACCCAAATCCTCTATTCCACTAACTGGAAAATTTAAAAGAAATGGATAAGTTTCTAGATGTTCTTCAAAACACCAAAATGAAACCAAGATGAAATATATAACATTAAACAGATCCACAGCCAGCAATGAGACTGAAGCAGCTATAGTCTCCCATCTAGAAAGAGCCCAGGGCCATATGGATTTGACACAGAACTCTCAGAACTTCAAAGAAAAACTGACATCAGTATAACTTAAATTATTCCACACAAAGAAACAGGATGGAAGGCATTCAAACTCTTTTTTATGAAGCCAGTATTACTCTGATACCCAAACCAGATAAAGATACCACACACAAAAGAGAAAACTACAGATTGATATCCCCAGTGAACAAAAAAGCAACAATTCTAAATAAAATACAGACAAAGCAAATTGAAGATCACATAAAAAAAAGATCATTCATAGGGACCAAGATGGCTTTATTCCAGAGATGCAGCCGAGGTTCAATGTATATTAATTCAATCAATGTTATCTATCATATAAATAGACTCAGAGATAGACATAATATGATCATATCCTTAGATACAGAAAAGGTCTTTGACAAAATCCAGTGCCCCTCCCTGACAAGAGGCATTGAGATGCTGGGGACAGAGGGACCATAGCCAATATAATAAAGGCTATCTGTGACAAACCTACTTCCCACACCATCTTTAATAGAGAAAACCTCAAAGCACGCCTATTAAGGAGGCGACAAGCCTGTCCATTTTCTCCTGCCCTGTTCAACATCATGCCTGAAATCCTAGAGCTGGAAGACAAGAAAAGGACATGAAAGGAACACAAACATGGGAAAAGAAGAAATAGAATATTCTCTCACTTCAGATGCTACAATCCACACCTGAAGACTGCCCAAAAAGCTTTAGAGCTGATGAATACAAAGTTAACAGAAAGTCGGTGGACTTTCTGAATACCAATGAAAAAGAAACTGAAATGGAAACTAGAGAACACAACTCGCATGCAACACACACAACACACACACACACACACACACACACACACACAACACACACACACACACACACACACACACACACACACACACACAACACACACACAACACACACACACACACACACACACACACACACACACACACACACACACACAACACACACACACACACACACACACACAACACACACACACACACACACACAACACACACACAACACACACACACACACACACACACACACACACACACACACACACACACACACACACACACACACACACACACATGCACAGTCACGTAAATGTCCAGGAATAAATCAAAACAAACAATTCTAAAACACTCTCTAATGCAAACATTAGGACAGTGAATAAAGAACCTGAGAAAGACACTAGAAGATGGAGAGAGTCCCATGCTTGGACCTTGGAAGAATTAACCTTGTGAAAATGCTCATCCTTCCAAAAGCAATCTTCATATTCAATACCATCCTGCTCTAACTGCCAGGGTCTTTCTTCACAGACACAGTGGGGGGGGGGCGACTCAGATTTATGCGGAGACACAAAAGACCCAGAATAGTCAGAGTGACCCTGAGTTAAAAGAAACCTGAAGGCAGTACCTACAAACCTGACTTCAAGCTATACTACAGCACCGTATTGCTAAAGGCAGCATGGCACAGATATGAAGTCAGGCCCATAGGTCCATGGCTTAGAAGAGGGGACCCAGACACAACTTCATACAGATATAGTCCCCGGATCTCTGGCAAAGACGCAAAACAAAATACACATTGGAGAAAAGATGACATATTCAACAAATGGTGCTGGAAACCCTGGATGTTAGTATTCATAAAATGAAGGTAGATGTTTAACACTTGGCCCTGCTCAAAACTCAGCTTCAAATGGATCAAGGACATCAACTTCAGACCTGAAACCTCAAACAAACATGGAGTGCATGTCACCTGAGAGTCTCAGATAAGAACTTGCTGAGGCAGACCCCGGTAGTGCAGGAAATCAGGCAATTGACAAACGGGATCTCATGAAACCAAAAAAGCTCTGTACCGAAAAGGAAGCTGTCAAGCAAGAGAAGAGGCAGCCTGCAGAATGGAAGGAAATCTTTGCCAGCTACACATCTGACAGGATCAGTATCTGGAATATACATGCACATATACGCGTTTATAATATATATATGAAAACAAACAACTCAGTTATTATGAAATTGAACAGAAAATCCTCAAAGAAAGAAATGCAAATAGCCAGGAAACAAAAAGTGTTCGGCATCCTTAGCCATCAGGGAAGCACAGATTAAAACCACTTCAAGATTCTATCTCACCCAGCCAGAATACAAATAACAAGAACTTCTGGTGGGCGTGCAAACTAGAGCAGCCACTTTGGAAGTCAGTACAGCAGTTTCTCAAAACACCGGAAATAGAATTACTGTATGACGCAGCTATAGCACTCCTGGGCCCACACTCAAAGGACTTAATATCCGACCACAGAGACAGACACTTGCACTTCCACGCTCATTGCTGTTCTAGTCACAGTAGCAAGGAAATGGAGACAGCCCAGATACCATCAACAGCTGAAATCATAATGAAGTCGCAGTATATATGTACAACAGAATGCTACTCAGATGTAATGAAAAATGGAATAATGAAATTTTCAGGTAAATGGATGGAACTTGAAAAAATTATACTAAGCAAGGTCACCCAGGCTCCCAAACACAAACACCACATTTCCCTTGCATATGTAGGTCCTAGCTTCAAATCTTTTGTGTGTTTAAGATGCAGTGCATATAGAAACTGGAAAAGCAGAAATGAGTTTAGGAAGGGGGGTAGTAGTATACAGGTGGGCGGGAGCACTGTGGGCAGGAGGGCTCTGGCTGGCTGTGAAGGGATGGGGACAGGGAACTGAGAAGGCAGGAGAAGTCTTGGCCAGCATGAAAGAGCCACACAGGAACCTAGGATTTTGGAACTCAAGTGAAAAATCTAGGAGGAGTGATTAGAGTACCTGTGTCATAAAAGAACAGTCAGAGGATGCTAAGAGCTAAAGGTTAAAGCAGGGTAAGAGGCAAGGGAAGAGGAGAAAGGTATAGAGGGTACGTTAACCAAACCAAGTGTGTATGAAGAAGTGTTATGTAATCCTAGCAGTTTCTGAGTTACTTAAAAGCACAACCAAAGTCCTTTGGATAAAGGTACCCAGCATGGGTGAACAATGTCGCTCCCAAAGGACAAAGGAATTTTAAAGGAAACTCCCATTGCCAGGCTTGGGACACCTCACTCCAGGATGCCCCAAAGGCACACTTTAACACACTTTCCATTGCTTTTGGTTTGCCCAAGACCCTATTGCTGAAGACACCATGACACAGTGAAACCAACCTCAATTGACTAAAAAGCTCTCCTGCTGGCTAGCTTCTACAGGACTGCAAGGTGCTACCATGCTGCAAGAGGAGAAAACAGATGGTCTTACCCAGCAGTGGACCCTCCATGCAACAAAATCAACCTACCAGCACTATGTGCCTGGCGGCACAATAGCAGCAAGATTTCTCTTGAGAGCAACCACAGTTGTCTTGATGGGATTTGAGGCCTGTTCCACAGGAGGGAATTCATGCCTGGTATTGCAAACATGGTTCAAAACCATAGCTAGGGAAGTCACGGGCCCTAGAGGAAAACTTTTTGACATGGTTTTGCTAAATGGTCTTGTTATCAAACAGTCTTCTCATTGTTCCTCTCCAGAGATCATGCATCCCTCAACCTTGGGCAGAGACTCTACTTACAGTAGTGGGGAGGAGTTAATGGAGAAACTCAGATCTGGTCAAACTGTTGAAAATAAGCAGCAGTGAGTGCTCAGCCATAGATGAGACATCTGCATCAACCCTCGACCCCAAGACTCGGGGAGCAACATGGAGGAAGGGGTGGAAAAAGTGTCCTTTGGACAATGGCAGGGATGTGAAGCACACAAACTCGTGGCCACTGTGGTTACTTGCACAAGATCAAGCCAGTTAAAAATTCCAACACGGAGCTATAGCAGTGACTCAGCAGATTAAGAGAATTTGCTGGTCTTGAAGAGGACCCAAGTTTGATTTTCAGAATTCTAATGGTGGCTCATATCTACCTGTAACTCCAGCTCCAGGGGAAACTGATGCCTCTGGCCTCTGTGGGTATCCACACTGACATGCATGTATTCCACACAAAGACACACACACACACACACACACACACACACACACACACACACACACACACACACTTTAAGATAATTAAAGTAAATTTTAAAATTCTAGCATGGAGGGGGAGATATTCCCAAGGCTACGTCCCTGGCTGCCACTGGAGGGAGAGTCATTTTTCTTTGAGAGACGGCCACTGGTGGTTGTCCATACTTAGTGGATAACTCCACAGGCAAGTGCATGTGGGCCACACTGATCCTGAAACCTGGAAGAATGATACATTAAAGAGGGGGCCAAAAGGGGAGCTGAACTAAGATGCATTATGTACATAATGAAAATTTTCAAAAACTAATATTAAAAAGGTAAAGAAAAAGCCAAAGCAGCTCTCAGTCTGGTAGAAAAATATTTGAGAAACAGACAACTGAGAAAGAACTTGAAAAAAATTTGCTCATTATGTGTGTTTGCCTGCGCGCGCGCGTGTGTGTATGTGTGTGTGTGTGTGTGTGTGTGTGTGTGTGTGTGTGTGTGTGTGTGTGTGTGTGTGTGTGTGTACACTGGTTCACTGGAGTTGGTGTTACAGGGGTTCAGGTCCTAACACTGACTCCTCTGCAAGAACAGCAAATTCTCTTAGGTGCTAAGCCAGCTTTTCAACCCCAAGGAAGTGTTTTCTGTTCACACTGTAAAGGCCTCTGACCTTTCATTAATAATAAAATAACAGGCTATTTTAACTTAGCTTAAATATTTGAGTAAGCCACTGGAGAACATGAATAGATGTCATATACGAAGATGAAAAGTTCCTCAATGTCATTCATCCATAAGCAGCTGTAAAATTAAAACTCCTGCATAATGTCATCACATACCTGTTAAAATGGCATTTTTAACCATAAAATGTTGACAATATGGGAGACACTGAAGCTCTCACACGGTGTTTATTAGAATATTAAATTGTAATTACTTTGGAAACATTTGGGCAGAAGCTTTTTGTTGTTGTTGTTTAAGTTAAACACGGGGCTGGAGAGATAGATGGCTTGCCATTAAGACCATTTGCTGCTTTTGCAGAGGACCAAAGTTCAGTTCTCAGAAGCACACGGCAGCTCACAACCATTTCTAACTCTGCATCCAAGGAATCTGACACCCTTTTTGACCTTCAGGAGCACTGCATACACAAGATGAGCATACATCCATGCAATCAAACTCATACACATTTTTAAAAAATCTAATAAAATTTAAATAAGAACCTTTCCATAAACCTAGTGAATCTACTGTAAGGCATTAATATTTACTCAAGAGATATGAAAACATAGCCAAATAAGTTCTTATACATGAATAACAGTTTTATTTGTTGCGGGGGGAAAAAACTGGAGACTGTAATAACCTCTACCATAATATAATTGAAGAAGCAAATCTTGGTATGCCTTCTTTTAAATTTTATTATTTTTTATTTTATGTGTATTTTGCCTATGTGTATGTCTGTGTGCCGCATGCATGCCTGGGGCCTGCAGAAGCTGAAAAAGGTACTGGAGCTCCTGGAACTGGGGTTACAGATGGTTTTGTGGGTGCTGGGAACTGAACCCAGGTCCTCTGGAAGAGCAGCCAGTGCTCTTAACCATTGATCCATCTCTCTAGTCCCAAGTTTTGACATTTCTTTATAATATAATACATGTAACAAATACATGTAACAAAATCAATAGCCTGGGTGGAAGAAGACATGTAAAGATCAGACAGAAAAGACTGAAAATCCCTATTTCCAGAGAACAAATCAATAGACACAGGGGGATTGTGGCTGGAAGAATGGAATCTTGCGGAATAGACACAAGGGGGTGGTGGCAGGAAGAATGGAATCTCGAGGTACATAGTAAGGTTTTATGGGTAATATCAATGCTCATTATCTTGATTGTGGTATTAGCTTCTCAGCTTTCAGCATTTACAGTATATCAGTGTTGTAGCTAGCTGTAATTGCCAACTTGATACAGCCTAGAGTCATCAGAAAGCAAAACCCAGATTGAGGAATTGCCTAGATTAGATTGGCCTATTGGCACGTCTAGGTTTTCCTCTCTAATGATTGTTAATTGTTGCAACAGGATCTACTGTGTGGAACTATCCCTAGGCAGGTCACCCTGGGATGTATAAGATGGCTGGCTAAGCATGACCCTGTGAGCCACCAGAGAGCAAGTCAGAAAGCTGTGCTCCTCCACAGCTTCTGATTCCAGCTTTCCTCAGTGATAGTCTGTTGACCTGGAAGTGTAAACCAAACAGACATTTGCTTCTCACATTTCTTTTGGTTAGAGTGTTTTATCACAGCAGCAGAGTAGAATGAAAACAATCAGTACTTATCAAATCATATATTTTATGCATGTGACATTTATTATATGCCAAGGATATCTCATAAATCTCTTTTAAAATTTCTGACAGGATCACTCAAGAAAAATGGGGGAAACAAGTTGCCAACATGAGAAATTAAAGAGACATTACTGTAGATCCTACTGATGCTGAAATGATCAGAGAACAGGGAGACATTCTACATCAATAACTCAGCTATTTAGGTGGAGTAAGCAAACTCTTTGACATACACAACCTACCAATTCTAAAAAAGATACTCAGAATTCATTGAAGTCCTTGAATTTGCTATTGAATCCTCACAAGAAAATTAAAGATCCAAAGTGTTTTGCTGGTAAGTATTATTAAACACATAAAGAATGAAAGACATAGCTCTAAGACAAGTTTACTCAGAAAATAGAGGAGAATGGATTTCTTGGCTGTCTTAGAATATCAGTTTTATCTAGATCCCAAAGCCAGGCATGAGCAGCTGCTCTCATAAAAATCCCTAACACAACATTAGCAAATTGAATCAAGTGATACAGCTATAATACATTGTTATTGTCTTCTCCTCAAGGAATTCATAGATGCCATGGCATTCAAAACTTAGCCAATCTGATTTACCATAAGAACAAAACTTTGTGTAGACACAGAGTCTCATGTATCCCAGGCTGGCTTCGAACTTGCTGTGTGAGGATGGTCTTGAGCTTCTGATCTTCTGCCTCCATCTCCAGAGTTTGATTATTGCAGGCTTGAAATACAGGATCAAACACAAGGCTTTGCACATGCCAGGCAAGCACTTTGCTAATTAGATTACTTCCCCAGAGTGCCTATGAGAAAAATAAATGGCCAAAACCATAGGACCATTTCAAAAGGTACAGAAAAAGTGTAGGGCTTGATCAATCACTCTTGGCTTCAAGCGCCTGTTCGTGATCAAACTCTCAGCAAACTTGGCTGGGAGAACAACTTCTTTAATTTGATGAGACATTTAATAAAAATTCTAAATATCATATTTATTGTTGAAACCCTGGAGTCTTGATCCTAAAACTGGAACCAAGTCAAAGAGATCTTCATGTATCACTCCTATTCATCACTGTATTGAAATTCCAGCTAGTGTAATAAGATAATAAAAATTAAAGGCATATAAAGATTGAAAAAGAAAGGTTAGGGACTGAAGAGATGACTCAGTTGTTAAGGCATGCGCTGTCTTGCAGAAAACTCAAGCTCAGTTCCTAGCACCCACGTTGGGTCACCACCAGGCCATTAAGATTTCAATGACATCTTAATGGCCTCCACAGGCACCAACATTTACACACAAATATCTACACAGCAACATATTGCTTAAATTATCTTTAAAGTCTTAAGGGGAAAAAAAGGAAGGCTGAAACCTCATATACTTATAGATGTTGTGACTATTTACATGGAAATCTCTACAGGATACACAGAGTGACCCCCAGCCCTGATCAGTAACCAAATTAATAAGATCGTAGTATATAAAGTACATGTATAAAATTAATTGTATTTTTATTCAAGTGGAAAATAATGGAAAATGGAAGTTTGGAAAACCAAAACATTTATATGTAACTTTAAAGATATGCAAGACCCATGTGTAGAAGCAGGCTGCATTGGCAAGAGAAACACACGCCATCAGTCTAACGCTGTTAAGGGGAGCATTTTCCCCAGACTGAGCTGACAGTGTCTCACTCACCCTGTAGCCCAGACTTGCCTCAGACTCCTCAACTTCTTGCCTCAGCCTCCTGGGGGCTGTGGTTACAAGTGTGGGTCAGCACATCGAACAGAACTTTCTTTTCATAGTTTGTGCACAAATCCAATCCAAATGTCACCAGGAATGTTTGCAGAGCAGACCAGCTGTTTCTAAAATCTAAATGGAGATGAGAACAATCTACAGGGACCTCAGTGATCTTGAAAACAGACCATCAGGTTAAGGATATGGCACTGACAATCACAAACAGGCAGATCAGTGGCTTAGAGTGGCAAAGCCAGCCAAGTCTTTGTATGCAGTAAATCCATTTCACAGAGGCATCATGGGATTTGATGAGGAAAAAAACTTTTTTAAGCAAATGAGCCAGCAAAAGTAGGCAAATGTACTTTATAAAATAGTGAGGTACCCCCCAACACTTCTTATTGACACACAAAAATCAATTTAAAATGGTTGTATCACAGACCCAACATGAAAACCTAGGACGACAGAGGCTCCAGCTCACCACACAGAAGATTGTCTTGACATTGAGGCAGGCTAAAATTTCCTATTGCGGACCCCAAGAATGTTAGTCACGAAGGGGAGCATCGACATGCCAGACACCAAGTCTTAAGCTCGCACTCATCAAGGGTCAACAGGAATAAAAGGAGAAGGCAGGCCACAAGTTTGGAGAAGGTTTGTAATTCATACGCCTGACAAGGAACTTTTATGCAGAATATTTAAAGCTCTCTACAATTCAATAGTCAGCCACAAATCAGAGAATAAGACTTGAATAGACACTTCTTAAAAGCAGACACACAAATGGACAAGTGCATTTGAAATCGTTCAGTGCCATTTGTGTTCAGGGAAATTCAAACAGTCAACACAGTGAGATGCCACTTCACACCTGTGAACGGCAGCTTTGCACACACCAGCAGTAACTGGAGCTCTCCCTGTAAGACCAGCCACTTTGGGAAAGGTTCTCAGAGAGTTAAACATACAGTCGCCTGTTATGAAACAACCCTAGGATGAGCAGTTTAGTTGAGGAAATCGAGGACAAATGTGTGAGCACAAAGCAGGCAATCTAATGCCTGTCAACAGATGAGTGAATAAATCATATTTATTCATACTGAGTTTACCCAGCATAAAAAGAACGTTCGCCAAGTCTGCAAAATTATACAGACGAGTCTCAAAAAATGCATTGTGCAAATGAGTGCCTATTCTATGATTACACACATAGGGAAGACCAGGGAAGATTGATCTATGGCGACCACAATTAGAACAGTGTGATCATGGACTGGGAGAGGCATGAGAGGACCTTCTGGCGAACAGAGAGGTTATCTATCTTGATTACAGTTGTGGTTACGTGACTATTTGCATAACTCAAAACTCATAAAACTGTACACTTATCTGTAAATTTTTCATGCAAATTTTGCTTCAATAAAAAGTTACCCAATGCCGAGCTGTTACTCAGCCTTCAGTTAACATCATTACCGTATCATACACTCCATTTGAAGCTCCAAAATTGCTCCCCAACAGAACCCACAACACAACACAAAATAAATCATCAGACAAAAAGAAGGCAATAAACAAAAGTCTATTAACATAATGTCAAAATATTTGGGAGGAAGTAACATATTATTTATCCTCCAGAAAGCCCATTTTAAAAACATGTTCTTTCTAACCATATAATTGGAAATAAAACAAATACTGTTTGTTTTATTCTGACATTCTATCTCTCACACCAAACAAGGCAGAAATGACTGATTCAAAGTAGGTAGAGATAACCAGTGTGAGAGGTGAGAAGGCCTGGGACTGGGGGGCATAGGGGGGCCGTGGGAGTAACCCAAGGGAGGTGACCACATTTTGCTTCTTGGTTTGCAAAAATTCACCAGTCTTTTATTGGGGATTCCGAAACCATTAATCACACATACACAAAAGAAATATTGCCACATTGCTCATCAGGTTAAAGGCGCTGTTTTTGCCAGCCAACATCAATAAAATGAAACGGGAAGCCATAGGTTGGGAAATACATACATATATAAATATATATACTGGGGAGGTAATAAAGTGTGCACCTCATAAGCTTGAGGGCCTAAGTCCCAACCCCGACCTCAGAAGCCATGTAGAAACTATGGGTATGGGGGAGTCCTTACAATCCCAGTGCTGGGGGAGGCAGAGTCCTGGGGCTCCTGGTCCAGCTAGCATGCCTACTTGGTGAATTCCAAATAACCAAGAGACTCTGACTTGGAGGAGGTAGATTGTGATTTCTGAGGATAACATCTAAGACTGTCCTCTGGCCTCCACATACACACATACATGCATGTATCTGTACACAAGTGGACACATGCACGTGCACACATATACACACACGGGAGCACACATGTATGCATAAAAACAATAGCAAAAATCTTATAATTTTTTAAGAACATTTACAATTTTGTGTTGGTCTGCATTCAAAGCTGTGCTTGGCTGCTTGTGATCCACAGGCTCAGGGCTGACGCAGGAGTGTCCAGACCCCTGCTCAGGTCTCCTCTGCCTGACTGTTGCAGCCCTGCAGTCCCCAGCCAGACACATTGATGGTCACCTCTCTGCAAGGCCAAAAAGGAATGGCCAAGGATCCATGTAGGGAGGCCATCCCTGGTCCCAGAGGCAGACAGGTGAAAAGAGACATTGTTGCCCAGGTACTAGGTTAAACAAAGCCACCTAATTCAGGTTCTTCCTCATGGGAAACCCAGAAAAGGCTGAGAATTCTTGACTGTCCAGGGCACGAGGCAGCATACATGCTCACCCTTCTAGGTTCCTTGGGAGCCATGTAGCTCACTAAACTGGTCAAATCAGAAAGGGAAACTTGGGTTATTTTTCAAGAATAATTATTATTTGGGGTGGAAAAAGTGAAACCGTTATTTCCTCGGTGAATTGACTTGCAGGTAGACTATTGGGACCCTAGATCCTTCTGACTTCCTTCAAAAGGGTCAATGTTTGAACAAAAAGGAGCAAACTCACCCAATAGGAGTAGATGGCTGGAAATATTCAAATTGAGGGCTGAAATCAATAAAATAGACACAAAGAAAACATTGTAAAGAATCAATGAGACCAAGAGTTGATTCTTCAAAAAAAAAAATCAGCAAGATAGACATACCTTTATGCAAACTAGCCAAAAGGCAGACAGAGAATATCCAAATTAACAAAATCACAAATGAAAGTGGGGACACAACAACAGACACTGAGGAAATCTAGAGAATAATCAGGTCATACTTCAAAAACTTGTACTCTACAAAACTGGAAAATTCAAAGGAAATGAACAACTTTCTGGACAAGTACCATATACCAAAATTAAATCAAGACCAGATAAACAAATTAAATGGGCCTGTGACCCCTATAGAAATAGAAGCAGTCATCAAAAGTCTCCCAACACCGCCCCCCAAAAAAGACCAGGACCACATGGGTTTCAGCACCTCAAATTGTTCCACATGATAGAAACAGAAGGAACATTTACAAACTCTTTTTATGAGGCTGCAGTTAACCTGATACCCAAACCACACAACAATGCAACTAAGATAGAGAATTACAGACCAATTTCCCTCACGAACATTGATGGAAGCATACTCAATAAAATACTGGCAAAATGAATCCAAGAATACATCAGAAAAATCATCCACCATGACCAAATAGGCTTCATCCCAGAGATGCAAGGATACGAAAATCTATCAATGTAATCCACCAAATAACCAAACTGAAAGAAAAAAACTACATGATCATCTCACTAGATGCTGAAAAAGCCTTTGACAAACTTCAAAATCCCTTCATGATAAAGGTCTTGGAGAGATCGGAGATACAAGGAACATACCTAAACATAATAAAGGCAATATATAGAAAGCCAACAGCTAACATCAGACTAAATGGAGAGAAACTCAAAGCAATCCCACTGAAATCAGGAACAAGACATGGCTGTACATTCTCTGCATATCTATTCAGCACAGTACTCGAAGTTCTAGCTAAAGCAATAAGACAACAAAAGGGGATCAAAGAAATACAAATTGGAAAAGAAGAAGCCAAACTTTCACTATTTGCTGATGATATGATAGTTTACAGAAGTGACCCCAAAAATTCTACCAGGGAACTCCTACAACTGATAAACACCTTCAGTAATGTAAAAGGATACAAGATTAACTAAAAAAAATCAGTAGCTCTCCTATATACAGATAATAAATGGGATGAGAAAGAAATCAAACATCACCCTTTATAACAGCCACAAATAACATAAAATACCTTGGGGTAGCTCTAAGCAAACAAGTGAAAGATCTGTATGACAAAAACTTTAAGTATTTGAAGAAGGAAATTGAAGAAGATATCCGAAGATGGAAAGATCTCCCATGCTCTTGGATAGGTAGGGTTAACACAGTAAAGATGGCAATCCTACAAGAAGCAATCTACAGACGGAATGCAATGCCCATTAAATCACAGCACAATTCTTCACGGACCTCAAAAGGACAATACTCAGCTTCATATGGAAAAACAAAAAAGCCCAGGAGAGCCAAAACAATCCTGCACAATAAAGGAACTTCTGAAGGCATCACCATACCTGATTACAAATTTTACTATAGACCTACAGTAATGAAAACAGCTTGATATTTGCACAAAAACAGACACCCGCATCAATAGAACTGTATTGAAGACACTGATATCAAACCGCACACCTATGAACACCTGATTTTTTACAAAGAAGCTAAAATTATGCAGTGGAAAAAAAAAGAAAGCATCTTCAATAAATGGTGCTGGCATAACTAACTGGATGCAGACATGTAGAAGACTACAGATAGATCCATATCTACCCCCATGCACAAAACTCAAACCCAAGTGGATCAAAGACCTCAACATAAATCCAGCCACAATGAACTTCATAGACGAGAAAGTGGGAAATACCCTGGATACATAGGCACACTTCCTAAATAGACACCATAGCACAGCTACAGAGAGCAACAATGAATAAATGGGAGCTCCTGGAATTGAGAAGCTTCTGTAAAGCAAAGTTCATGGTCAACAAGATAAAATGGCAGCCTACAGAATGGGAAAAGATCTTCACCGATCCCACATCTGACAGAGGGCTGATCTCCAAAATATACAAAGAACTCAAGAAGCTAGCCACCAAAACACCAAATAATCCAATTTAAAAAAAAAAAATAGGGTACAGATATAAAAAGAGAGCTCTCAACAGAGGGATCTCAAATGGCCAAAAGACACTTAAGGAAATGCTCAGCATCCTTAGTCATCAGAGAAATGCAAATCAAAACCACTCTGAGATATCACCTCACACCTGTCAGAATGGCTAAGATCAAAAATGCCAGATGACAGCTTATGCTGGAAAGGACGTGGAGAAAGGGGAACACTTCTCCATTGCTGGTGGGAGTGTAAACTTGTACAGCCACTTGGGAAAGCAGTATGGTGGTTTCTCAGAAAATTGGGAATCATTCTACCTCAAGACCCAGCGATACCACTCTTGGGCATATACCCAAAGGATGTTCACTCACACCACAAGGACATTTGCCCAACTATGTTCATAGCAGCATTATTAGCCAGAACCTGGAAACAACCTAGATACCCCTCAACCAAAGAATGATAAAGAAAATGGTACATTTACACAACGGAGTACTACTCAGTGGAAAAAACAATGACATCTCAAAATTTGCAAGCAAATGGATGGAACTAGAGAATGCCATCCTGAGTGAGGTAACCCAGACCCAGAAAGATAAATATAATATGTACTCACTCATAAGTGGATATTAGTCATAGAGCAAAGGACAACCAGCCTGCAGGCCACAACCCCTAGGAAACAAAGAGAAGACTAAGAGAGGAGAGTGCATCCATAGATCTGCCTAGGAAGGGAAGAAGACAAGGTCTCCTGAGTCAATTGGGAGGGGGGCAGGGGGAGGTGTGAAAGCAGGGAGGGGAGGAAAGAAGGAGAGTGGGGAAAGATGTGTAGTTCATTAAAAAAAAAAAAAAAACATGTCAATATCTATCCTCCCTTAGCTGTACATGCTCAGGGTCCAAACCCATAGCAGCAAGGGAGGGGGGGGAGGGGGGACCAAAACCCATCCATTCCGATGCCCAGCTGCCTAGCTCCTAATTCAGTATGAGGACAATCTTTAAATCCTTCTCATGAAGCCAGTAGAGACTGTGTAATGGGCAGGGTGACATCACACAGAGCTGAGGACTGATGAGTTCCCAAGAGGCTACTGTCACAGCTTTTACTAGAGAGAAGTTTAGATGAAGCCCCGGGGCCACCTGTCTGAGAAGTTTATGTCTCTGACACTCTAAATCTGGGCTTGGAGCCCCAAGCACAGGTGGCAGGTTGATGCCACCTGAAGCCTGCTGTCATTTCTCAACTGAGACCTTTACATCTCCCCAGTGGTCCTAGACACCTCCCTCTGTGGTCAGGAGGCAGACATTGTGCAGTTAAGGCTAAGCCAGGGGGCGTCCTCAAGCACCCATGCTTGGGTGTTTATGAGGCTTGATAGATATTCCCTGGGCCTCTCTTCACAGCTTGGTAGAGGCCTCAGTGTTTTTACTGAGGCCAGGAATGGTCTGGGAAAGGGGCTGAGACTTAGGGCTGGTATGTGACCACAGAGAGCCTGGTCCCCTGTCCCCTGGTCCCTACCATCTTCAAGCCCCTTACCCTCTGTAGCAGACAGCACTGGCGAGTATGGATTTCAGGACTATGACCCTTGAGCTGGGTTTGGCATTGTCTTCCATCTCTCTGGCTTCATCCTATTGATCTCTGTACACTGAGGGCCCTCCCTGCTTCCCAAAACTGCCTGGTCCCTTTTCCTGGGACTGGACTTTGTGCATGTCCTGTTTTCCTCGATTGAGTCCCCAGTCCGTTGAGTTCTGTGACTGTCATTGGCAGATTCCTGACGCCATGGCATGGGATAGAAGCCCCAAAGACCCTTTGCCTGAGGGAACTCTGCCCCGTTTACCATCCCTCCAGCACTGTGCACAGACAAGTGTGCTGAGACCATTCCTAGCCAGTGAGGTCTTTTGATTCTGCTGTACCCTGATTAGCAAATATCCTGATTCTTGGGGGAGAGGTCCAGGCTCAAAGGTCTCAAAGGAGACAGGGACCCCGGCTAGGAAGGATGAATAGTTGGAAGGCCCCAAGAAGACCCCACAGCCCGCTTGCTGGAGGACCGACCGGTTCTCTGGACCTGTGCCCAGCCCTTTGTATCCGGCTTTCACATTAATTAGAAGATGCTTTTCAGAGAAGCAATAAAATAATACTACAGCAGTGGCTTGGACAGGGCACGGAAGGCAAGAGCCATTTCAGTAATAGAGTTGGTGGAACTGCTATTCTAAAAAGAGCGAGTGACCACTCTGCGCTATTAAGAATGCTGAAGGCAACGCTGTCCTGTCATCTGCCCAGTTATTAAGGATAACTGATGGCCATCCCGCCTCCGCCCAGCAGCCTAGGCAACCTGCAGTTCCATGAATCCAGGGTCCTGGGCAATGACTTGCAGGGGGAAAGTGCTGATCTCAGCAGTCCCAGGAGAAGTGTGGGCCTGGGCTTCTCACTTACCAAAGCCTAACACCCCAAGAAGGTGATGGCCATTTAAACAGCACCTCCAGGATCATAGGGAGACAGTTGCACCTGGCTGGAGTAGTGATGTCCATACAGGCAATCTGTGGTGGGCAGTGTGGCAGCAATATACAAGGTATTGAGACAGGGAGGCAAGGTCATACCCCACCTTTGAAGTGTATTTCAGTGCTGGCTGGAAAAGCCTGGGCAGATGCCATAGCTGAGTCCTGGCTTGACAGGTTAGCTGGGGACAACATGCACACTCATTGCTCCCTGGTCTGTATTTACCACCGCAGTGTTCGGGGACTGACCTTCAGGGAAAGGGCTGGCTCCCCTGTACCCTGAATACTCATCTCCAGGAGAATTGGCTACTACAGCCAAACATCATTTCTCTGGCTCAGCTACAGACCCTGGGCCTCACCCCAGACAGAATGGGTGTAGACCGGGGAGAGCACAGTGTGGCAGAATGGGTACCAGATTCAAATCCTTCTTAGGGTCACTAAGCTAATTCTCTACCACCAGGGTCTTTGCATAACAAACGGGGATCATTATCTAAGGATGTCATAGGTGGCCGTGAGGGTAAAACAGCTCTGGGAATGAGCAGAGGACATGTCTGATGATCTAGAATATAGGGCATCCATCCTAAAGACGGGCAAGACCAGGGGCAGGTAGAGAAGTGGGGAGATGAGAAGACAGCGGGTGGGTAGTTGGATGGTGGGTAGATGAATACAAGGGTGGGTGTGTGGGTGTGGGGGTAGATAGAAGGAGCAAAGAAGGAAGAAAGTGGGGAGGGACGAGTGATTGGATCAAGAAATGATGGATGATTAGATAAACAGAAAGACTAGAACATGAAAGGGGGCTTGACTGTGTGATACAAAGTCAACCAGTTGGGTAGAAGGCACTGGGTAGACAAAAGCTGAGACACAAGTGTAAGGTGTAAAACACCCGGGTCAAAGCAGAGGCTGACCCGTGGTCTCCACAGTCCTATGTACACATCAGCAAGGAGAAAGAACGGTGCTCTCGGGACAGAGACTGAAACTGGGCTCCAAGCACCATGGTGTGTACACTAGATCCACGGAGGAGACCTCGGCTTCCACTGTCCCTGCCACTGTGCCAGCAAACGAAGAGGCAGACTCTCCTCTCCTCAGTTTCCTACCAATCCCCCCATGCATAGCTCCCAAGGGAAGTCTCTCCCTTGATTTTCTTTCTCTCCATTACTTTTCAACACCCAGCTTCCTGGCCTTCTCCAGCTGTTTCTTCAGCCATCTTCTTACTAACATTTGGATAAATGGGGACTTTTCCAGTAGTTCCATCCTTTTGGATCCTGGGTGATGAAGACCCCTGGGAAGACTCTGTGAGGAAGGCCTTCCCCTGACCATTCTTCAAGAAGTGACTTTAGCTGGGAGCCACACACATACATACACCACCCCTCATCAGCGGGCACCCACTCTCCTCCATCAAGCTAGAAAAGGGAGGAATGGTACCCTACGTTATCAACCTCCACCATGTGGACAAAAGCTGCTGACTTCAGTGTCTCTGATCTCAAAGGACCATGTCTGAGGGTGTGGATATTAGGATTCACCAGACCAGCATAATTGAGGTGGAGTTTATTTGTAAATAACTTACACAGAAAACAGTAAGTAACTGCTGCGGAGTTGCTGCTTCAAGGAGACAGACCCTGCTCTCGATGCTCTCAGCGACCAGAGGGGGCTTCTGACCACGAACCTTTTTCTTTTAACCGGTCACATTCTCCGAACCTGTGACCATGCCCAAAAGGTGTGGTCAGTGCTACAGATATGGAGGCAGATCTATCACTATATTTGTCTGGAACTCCACAGAAGGAAACCTTGTAGAAAGCCCTTAAGGCTAGCAGATGATGAGGGAAGGTTTGTACATTGGATTGGTCACTGCAATGGCTATGGCTCCTGTGCGTGTGAAGTTTAGCACGGGACGGGGTGGAAACCAGAAGACTCAAAACTTTACTCCAACAGGAAATGCTCTGCTATGGTTTGGAACCCCAGAGTTCCCATATTGAAATTGAACTCCAAGTGTGAAGTGACAAGGGGGAGTGGGGCCAGTTCATCTGACTTAGTGTTTGGAGGGAGGCAATTAGGGATCACGGGTTATTAAAGCACAGCCTAATGACTGAATTGTGGGTCTACACACACACACACACACACACACACACACACACACACACACACACACACTCTCGCACGCACGCACGCACACACACACACTCACACACACTCACACACTCACACTCACACACACACTCACACACTCACACACTCACACACACACTCTCACACACTCACACACACACACTCACACACTCACACTCACACACACTCACACACTCACACACTCACACACACACACTCTCACACACTCACACACACACATACACACAGACACACACACTCACACACACAGGTGCGCTCAAGCATGTGCACTCGCACACTCCCTGTCTCACTCTCCTATGCCCTGTGGTACCTCAGGATGCTGCCAGCAAGAAACCTACCACTAGATGAAGCCTTGCATCAGAGACCTTGAATTTCCAGAACCCTGAGCCAAACATCTTTGTTTAGAAAGTTACACACCCTCAGGTAACTCAAAATGGTAATGACAAACAGGCCAATATGCATTCAAACAGGGAACCAAACAGCACAGACTTATTTATTCATCAGCTTCTACTACTTGATGTCCCTGGGCAGAGAAGGGTCTCCAGCAGCAGCTAGGTATCGACACCAGGGCCAGCTGTTGTCTTGGCCTATGCCTGCTCACTGAGACTGGGAGGATGGCTCAGTTGGTAAAATGCTTGCCTGATACTACAAAGACCTGAGTTTGATTTCCAGAACCCACATGAAGTGCCCAACTTGGTGACACATGCTTGTGACTCTAGCACTAGGTGAATCCCTGCAGCTCACCCGCCAGCCAGTAGAGCCTTCTCATCTTCAGGACACTGAGAGACCCTGTTTTCAGAAAGGATCCTGAGGAACATTGACATCTGGCCTTCATGCACGGGCACACATGCACACACATGCACAAAATCATGAGGAACCGGCAAATGAGGTCATCACAGGGCATGGAATGGGTGTCTAGACCAATGCACCCTTATGGTGGGCATAGGGAACCAGGAAAAGCAGCTGAGGGGACTGCAGAGGACAAGCGTTACTCAACATCAGGTATAGGAAGCGGTGACAATGGCTTTTCTCTACCTGGCGCTGGTACAGTGACCCACACCATGAAGAATATCTGATTAGAATATTTGATTATAACAGGGACTTGAAACAGAGAAGAGACGGATGGGACAAGTCACCGCAGTGTCTGAGGTCCACAGGTGGGCCCTACAACACCAGGTGCTCAAGCAAGTCATAAGCCCCTCTAAGGAAGTACACTGGTGTCTGCAGAGGCTGGGGATGAAAAGAACACTCTAAAAACTGCCACAGAGCCATAAGCTGGCCCCAGATGACACTGTTGAAGGCGGGTCACCTTTTTTTTTTAATTTCTTTGATCAATAGCTCTCTTTGTAATTTCTCCTGACGTTTGCTGCTCGCTAAATCAATTTGATGTATGGCAGGCCGATGAAGGCAGCTTTCCAGCCTGCCCTCCCTTACAGGCGAGGTGCCAGGCGGTGAGTCTAAGAGATTGTCTTTTTATGCTGAAAATGCTCAAAAAAATGGCATTGTTTCCTTTGGCAGTGGAAGGTCCCTCAGAGTCCCTTCCTTTTAATATTGATGGGTTCCCAAACATGGGGAGGATGGCTTTCCAAGCCAAGAGAGAATGGCCCAGTGTACAATGTTACCCAAAGTTTCTCTGATGCTATTTTGGGGTGCTACCCCTGAATTCTTGTTTCCCAGACTTCTAAAAGCACAAATTTTTCAGCAAGATAAGTAGCTTTGTGCCTAGAGGGACTACTCAAGGACTGCCTGTGGCCAGCTCTGCACCAAGTCACTAAGGTCTGGAGGAGAGGTAGCTATGGCCGTGGGGATGGACAGTGGGTGTACACACACACACACACACACACACACACACACACACACACAGAGAGAGAGAGAGAGAGAGAGAGAGAGAGAGAGAGAGAGAGAGAGAGAGAGAGAGATTCCACCTGCTCAGTGTGTAGGTGGACAGAGCCTTGTGTGAGGGTCAAGTATGAAATGCTGATTTAGACCTGGGCCTCTTGCTTCCAATGCCTATAAAATCAGATATTAGGGAGGAATCATCTTAAAGCAGCCTGATTTGACCCTCTAACTTTTTAAGCAAAAGACGTGTTCATTGGCACGTAAGAACTGAGAAGGGAGTTCGGCTGTATAAGCCTTAATGTAGAAGTTTCCCTTACAGGATAGTTAAGAATCTAGCCTGACTTTACCTTCTCAAATGTTTGGGTTGGACAGAAGGACTTGGACCCTGGAGTGTGTATCCCTCCTCTAACCTAGCTGTGGGGTGGGGTTGAAAACTCTGCTGTGGATGGTAGCAGGAGCCCTAAAGGCTTAGGGCAAGGAGGGAAGGTGAGTTTCATCCTGAGAACAAACTCAGAAACAGTAGGAGTTGGTGCTGACTCTGATGATGGAGGAAGAGAGCTTGGCTGGATTGCTAATGTCTTCGTGAATGTAGATGGGAGAAAGCTACACATTGACCAGAGTGGCCTCCTTTCCTCACAAGCATGAAGGCAGGAGCTGTGTCTCCAGCTAGGCACATGGGCATAGCAATCTGGGCCCTGGGTCCCCATCTTTTTGCATTCTGGGACAAGACCTGGGCCTCCAGTATCTTCTGATGAAGGATGGAGAAAGCCAGCTGGCTCTGCAGAACCAACCCACCGTGTTGGCCACATTTGTTAACTAAAGGTTGTGTTCCAGAAAAGCTTTCGGGAAGATCAAATTTCATCGGGCTGTAGCAGTAAATCAAAGCAGATCTGTTTCCTGTGTGATTAGGAATTCCACTTAGGCTTTTAAAACAGCACAGCTTTTTAAGTGGGCATCCCTTCCTCCGGAATGCTGTGGACTCTTCTTTACAGAAATGCCCTTGCTGGATTCTGCAAAACTAAGTCTTCGAGCCTAAAGAAAGCCAGACTAGAAAGAGGGAGGCCTGACCCTCAAGGCTTCCCTTCCTCCCTCACTGACCAGAGCTCTTGAGGAGGGGCAGTGACAGCTTGGGAGAGCCATAGTTCATTCTGATGGTTTTATAAAAATGGTGTGACAGGAGAAAGAGCCCAATGGCTGGTGCTTAACCTTTGCTGTAATTAATTTCAGGGACAGGCTGTCTTCAGGTTTACAAATGTTGTGTTGGAATCAGAAAGAACTAGTGGTAAACTATGTCCATGATGCCAAAAAAAATTTTAAAGAAACATGCATTGCCAAAGTCATTGCTATCCACCCACAAGCATTTACTGAGGGCCTACTGTGTATGAGATACCAAGGAGGTGCTGTCAGTTGCTCCTTATGACTGTTGAAAGCTGGTACTCCGTTGGGAGGCAGTGTGTGCTCTGTGTCTCTTCCTTCAAGTGCATCCCTCAGCTCTAGCTCTGGACATGTGACAGTGGTGCCCCCCCTGTCATGTGACAGATGATAGACCGAGGGCTTGGACTGTGGTTGGGGTGCACGGACAGGAGATGGACCTTGGAGGAGTTTCCCCTTGCGTCAGTACTCCTCAACATCATCCTGAGGACGGTGGCGTAGAAGGTCCCACAAGGAAGATAAAATAGGAGAGCCATTGAGAGGACTGGGGCTGCAGGAGGTTCAGGAAGACATTGGAGCATGTAGACACGGCCATCTGGTGCTGAGGGAAGGTCAGGGAAGGTCAGCTTCCCTGAGCAACAGACTTCCACAAACCCTGTAGAGCTACCAGAGTCCCTTGGGATGCACAGGGAACAGGGGGAAGAAAGAACAGCCAGCAGCCCTGGAGGGTCAGACATAGTTCTGCCTTGAGCAAAACCAATAGTAAGAAGAAAAAATACCCTCAATTTTTCCAAAGTCTACACGGGAGCAATTTTTCACTTTTCTGAGCACTCAGCCACAAGGTTTTCCGTTTAACGGGCACTCCCTAGATGCATTTAAAAAAATATATGTGATTTGCAAAACAGCTCAATCGCTCACAATTTCTCTATTGAGCAAAGTATTTTCAAACAAGTAATCAAATTCAAAGAACCAATTGCCTTCTCTCCCAGAGTGTCTACATAACACCTCTTAGCTTAACTTGGTAACCCAAGTACAGCAATTTGGGCTGCCACACTGAACAAGAAAAATGTGCCAATGTCGAACCCAGCTTTCACATCATTCTTGCCTCTGAGACCAGTTTCTGGCTGGCAATGTAGTGGAAGCTCTTCTGAGCGAGCCATAGCCTTCCTGTTCTCTGAATGAGTGGATGGAACAGAGTAGAACATCTATTATAACTCTTGTGTTAGTTAGCTGGTGCTCTCTCTGTGTGTGTCTCTGTATCTGTCTGTCTCTCTCTGTCTCTCTCTCTCTTTCTCTTTCTCTGTCTCTGTCTGTCTCTATCTCTCTCTCTGTCTCTCTCTCTCTCTCTCTCTCTCTCTCTCTCTCTCTCTCTCTGCAGAAAGAGCTGCAGAGACCTCTTTCCTCCCTGGTGTGTCCTTTGCCTGTCCCTCCTTCCTGGCTGGCCCACAGCAACTTTGCATTATCATCTCTGTGACCTCTCTGGACCCCAAAGACATCATTTTTTAAAACCTTTGATGACCAATCGATTACATTTGCATCAAAGGGCATTCTAAAAAAAAGAAAAAGGGAAAAAAAAGAACCTCATGAATTTTGATTCCAGACTCTTCCCACCTGGAATTCACAATCACAGGAGCTGGCCTGAGGTTTATTCCTGCATGATCAATGAAGACTATAGCAAGCTGTTCAGTCAATCTACTGCCAGAGTTGGAGAGTCTGTTGTGTTCTAGACCTTGACCTGAACAGCAGAGACCCTAGAAGGGATCCAGTAAGCCCTGTCTGCATTGGGGCTCAGGCAAGGCAGAGTACAGAAACCCTAAGGAAGAGCACAGTGGCTAGGGCCAACTTTTCCCACAATGATATGGCAAGTTGGAGGTGACCTCCCAGAAGTGAAGCAGGATGATCAAGAATCCCTCCAGGCAGAGAAACCTGGGGAATGCATACTCCAGGCACAAGTGACATCTAGGTGTTTCCAGGATCACAGGAGATCAGTGTGCCAAGGATGTCCTAGCCATGCTGGGGGTTTGGATTCATCCAGTCAGAGCTGATGCTGCCATTGAAGGGTCATCAAGAGAGGGATAGAGGCAGATATGAGATGAACTAAGAGCCACAAGAATAGCAAAACAGGCTGATAGATACAGGTGGGGAGAGGGGTCTGTTTGGGGGCTTGAGGCACAAGAAGGAACTTGAAGACATTCCAGAAGGAAGACATGACATGCAGAAAGACGGACACCCAACAGCCCCTAGACCTTTGCAGGAGGACCTGGATGGTAGTGAGGCTTTGTGGAAGAAGGACTCAGGTAAAGGTCACACTGAGAGCATGGGCAGGGACCTCTGCTCTGAGGAGAGGAAAGTCAGCTGAGTCTAGCTGTGGATGGTCAGCAAATTCTTAAGCAATAGAAACTGAGTCCCAGAGCTACACACACACACACACACACACACACACTCACACACACACTCACACACACACACTCACACACACACACACACACACACACACACGCGCACTCACACACACACACACACACACACACTCACACACACTCACACTCACACACACACACTCACACACACTCACACACACACTCACACACACTCACACACACACTCACACACACACACACTCACACACACACTCACACACACACACTCACACACACTCACACACACACTCACACACACACTCACACACACACACACACACACACACACACACACACACACACGCACACACACCAGAACAAAGAAGAAAAACAAAGAAGGCAATGTCTGAAAAGCAGAGAAGTGAGATACAGAATTCGGGAAGGGGAGGCATGGTTGCCTCTGTTCTTCAGGGCAGTGGGGCCTGTGTGAAGTCTGCTCTGGGTCAACATGGCTGAATGTGTGAAGAAGCTTGAGGATCAAGGCTCACCCGGTCCTCTGCAATGGGAAACCATGCGTCAGGCCCAGTTGCAGCACTGGAGTGTACACAGAAGGCCTGGGATGGGGCGGAACGTCAACAGGAGATTGGAAGGGCCCTCGTGTCAGATCTGGGGTGACCAGAAGGGGCCATCTGTCCTCTACAATGACTTCTATCTCTCCTGGGTGAAAGAGATGTAGGTTGTCAAGATCAAAGAGGGTTACATGTGAATCTGGAGCTTGAGGACAGCCAGGAAGGTGGAGGTTCAGTTTCAAAGAAAGCTTGCCTGGCAACATCTGGACATGTATCCACTATTTTGGGATCTGGCATACTGCTACACACACACACACACACACAGGAGCCCATGGTGGGGGTGGCTCTGAGTTGGATCACCCACCTGTGGATGACTGTACCCAGCCAGCAGAATACAGAGGTGGGGAAAAGCAAGCAAGCCAATAAGCTGTCAAGCGTGGTCCCCCCTTGTGTAAAATGGATATGCTTTAAATACCTCCCTCTTGGAGAAACTAAGGCGCACAAAAGTCCATGCACAATTGCTGAGCACCACACTGAGGAGAAGATGAGCACTCGGGAAACACCTTCATCGCCACCTGGCATGGAATGACCCTCCTGTGGGCACATCTCTTCGTCACACCATGGGCTCTTGTCCATCAGAGCTGTCCTCTTTGTTTCTGTCCCTCAGTGACTAAGACAAGGCCTGGCAGTGTGGAGAGCGCCCAACCTGGCGCCTGAATAGACTCGTGGATGATTTCTTGCCAAATGTCCCTCCCACTCATTCTATTCCCATTAGGTGTCCGTGTGAGGCCTGCTTCATTTATCCCTCCCAGGTGACTTTTTAGAGGGTCACACAAAGTCACAACTCCCATGACTACAATTGTATAGAAAAGGGGACTGGTCACCGTCCGCCAGGGCCGCCTCTCACTTCTCTAAAAGCCATGCTTCACTCTTTAGGACAATTACTTCTGCACCTACAGGGGCCACTGTTATTCAACTCTGAATATAATTTCATGGCATTAGCAAAAATGATCCCTTTTACAGCTCTCTAAATGTCCTTGGCCCACAAAATGCAGCCTTGACCTTCAGAGAGACTGAGATTTCATGGGGGTGTCCTTTAATACCTATGGCCCTTCCCAGGCAGGGAGCCTCATTGGGGCTCAGGGCAACATGTTCAGCCACCAGGCATTCATCTCTCACTGGGGCCCAGACAGAAACTGTGGATTTCTGTGTCCATCTTCTCGTTTATTCTCCACATCTTCGGGCCAGTGGCTGTCTTCGTGAGATGGCTGTCAAGCAGTCCTGTGCTATCTGATTGTTGCATCTGCTAGGGTAGGGCTTTGTCAGTCTCAGAATATCCCCAGGGTGGCCTTTGTGCCCTGCAGAAAACGTCAGTCTTCATTACCTTAAGAGCGGTACAGGCTGGGCAATGGTTGTGGCCACCTTTAATCCCAGCAGAGGCAGTCAGATCTCTGAGTTCCAGGACAACCAGGGCTACACAGGGAAACCCTGTCTTGAACCCTGCCCCCTCCAGAAAGAAAGAAAAAAAGAAAGGAAGAAAGAAAGAAAGAAAGAGGAAGGAAGATGAAACTCAGCAAGGCGTGCTCACAGGGAGCTGTGCAAACCCAAGTCTTTGTAGTTTGTGTCTCAAGACACAGCTAGGGTCAGAAGGGATTCTCTCACTGTTGTTCTAAAGACTTGACTGGGAACTCTGGATGCAGGAAGCCAAGCTAAGCATGGGGATTCTCTGGGGGCTCAAGTTGTAGCATGTGGACAAGTGCGTGTGGAAAAGTGGGAGGCAAAGGAGTGACCAAGGTTATCAGCAGCCCTTCCAGGAGCTGACGCCACCAGCTTTCGAACTTACTTCCAGAGAGCTGTGCTTGGCTGCTAGTGGTCCCCAAGTTGCAGGGCTCACCTTACTGACAACCAGCAGCCGCAAGCATTCCTCTACCTGAAAGGCCACTGTGGTGTGAGCATATTCTGCTCAACACACCCAGAGCCTCTGAGGCACTGCCCAGCATCACCTGTCCCAACACCCACAAGAACTGGGCCCTGGAAAGCGCCACCAGGCTGTGCTTGCTGTAGGGAGAAGGCACCAATCCATTTGAGGAGTTACTCATCATCTTTCTGCCATCAGTAACAGAAGCAAGCCAGCCTGACCATCTGTGAAGGAAGAGTGAGGAAAAACCACCAACAGTGCGTGGGTTTCTTTGTTGTGGTTAATTTGTCAAACACAGCCCCCAGAAAAAGAGCATGGTGTTTGCCCAACAAGTACTGATGGCGGGGCTGGGCTGGGCTTCCTGCCTGACCTGGGAGCTGTGAGTGAAGCAGATGGGCCCCCAGACAAAAATGGGTGAGAGAACCTCCCCTTTATCTCTGAGCACTCACCCTCGCCCTTATCACCTAATCTGCAGTTGGAAACAGAGCTTCAAGGATTATTGTGTTGCCTAAAATCTCAAAGTTGTTGAGGGTGGGAGTGGGCTCTTCAAGGACATGGGTGGAGAAACCTTGAAGGAACTGCTATGCCCAGGGAAAGAGGAGTCTGTTGTTCCTAACAACAGTCTGAGAATCTAGCCCCAGCTCTTCCTGCAAGCAGCAGGATTAGGGTTGTGGCACCTCAGCAAATCACTTAACTACCATCTTTTGGTGGTGAAAAGCACCAACCATGGTGCCATTACTGTCACCTGGGGATGGACAGGCACCTGTCTTTCCCAGATCCAAGGAGTCGGCAACAAGCCCAACAGCCAGGCAAGTTCCCTGCTGAGTTTCTTCAAGGTGAAAAGAATTCTGAAAACAACAGGAGGCTCTCTAGCAGCCTTTCTGTTCCTGGAAACAGACCACAAGGAGGTAGGCCTAGAGCCACCGGGTTCTCCAAAGTTGCCCTTTTCCTACAAGACATTGGTCACACAGCAGGAATGTGCTAAGCACTGTTGGGAGCTAGCTATCTTAGGTGCTGGCCATCAGGTATTTCCCTTGACTTTGCTTCTATCTTAATTTTTGTTTGAGATCCACGGGCTACATTACCCTTGCTGTCCCTGGGGGAACATGGCAGAGTGGCTGCTCTGATTCAGGAGCCCCTTCCCTTCCTGCCTATGGTTTTTCTGTTTCAGATACCGTAGGGTTGCCGTGTAAACTGATGCTCCTCCACATTCTCTGCCTTGGCCCCAACTTCAGCCTCCAGAGCTAGCAGCCTCTGGCCTCATGAATCACACCAAAGAAAAATAAAGGTGACATCCATCAGAAAGCCCGTCTGTTTTCCATTTCCATTTTTGTAAATGTTTCTTACATCCCAACAGGGCGTCTATGTGTCCAAGGTGGGTATGTTGATGGCACCATGGGAATTTTGGTCTACTCTCAACACATTTAACTCTGTGGGCATTTTTGGAGGGGCCAAGGGTACACTGAAGGCTCTAATGTCCATCACCTGATCCTCATTCCAGACGTTAGGAAAGGTCTGCCCACAGAGGAAAGCCTTCTGAATTTGTGTTGGCTCATGTTTACTCTGTGTCAGGGTCTCAGCTTAACCAAATGCAAGCCTCACTCAGGAATGATTGGCCCCTCAACAGACCACATATTTATCTATCTGTCTCTGGGTTGGTCAGTATGTTCCAAAGCCAAAGCCCTTATGGAAAACAGGCTTGGAAAAAATGCATATGCCTCCCAATATCTCAGACTTACAAACCACCCCTTCAGCAAGTACCTCACTGTCCACACCATGACGGCCACCTTCATCATACCCACCCACCCCCAGCCCTGGCATGAAAGGTTCTCTGTGTGTCCTGTATGTACCCGTGACCTCATCGTCCCCCATAGCCCACTTGTTCTTAAACGACCTACTCAACAGCCAGAGCTGCTTGACGCCAATGTTCCTTATTTGACCATCTGTTGATCAAAGTGACCACACAGGCTCCACTCTGCTGTCGCCAGCACCTACATCCCTCCCCACCCCCTCCTTTACCCTGCCTTCATCCCAGGAGCAGACATGGGTGCTGTTTGTCCAAGCATCATGTGAGAGCCATAAATCCTGGCCTGTTCTTTGGCAGTTTCAGACGTTGCAGGCCCAGGACCTCCTTAGCTTTCTTAAAGGTCACAAAATTTAATTAGAACCATTGCTAACTGTATACTCTCGTTGTCGGTAAGCCTTAAATAATAAAAATCAGACCGAATGAGACTAATCAAGGGAGATGGAAAATCGATGTCATATTTGTTCCAAGTAATTTCCTTTTAGAAGAGAAAAGCTCTTAGGGGTGGTTTGCGAATGTAAAAGATGTTGAAAGTTGCATCTAGACACTGAACATCAAAGTCAACCCCAAACGGGATTTGTTGGATGCTCTGGCTCTTCATTCCGGGAAAAGTCAGTGCTGCTCGGGATAAAGGACTAAAACAGAGAGACAGCCTTCTTCATGTCTGCCTTAAGTACTTCTGGCTTTGCCAAAAATAAAAATAATGTATATTTTTAATGGATCCCTTAAGACAGGAGAAAAGAGGAACAACGCAGGGCATACATTCTCTTCCTCCATGTTTCTCTTGAGTAGTTACTATCAACTGTACACAGTAAAAGGGGGGGGGGTAAATTAAAACAAAGTAACAACAGACACAATGTAACAACAGACATACACCTGGGGAAGGAAGGGGATGGACTGGTTCCTTCAGACCCCTTTGGCCTGAAATCGTCAAAAGACTGGCCAACATCTCTAGATAAAAACTATTTCCAGGTTGGTTTTCCATGTGGCCTCAACCCTGGGAAGGAATCATGTACAGTGGTGCTAGCTGACCTCCATCGTTGGGGTTCCATCCATTCTTTCCAATACTCAGATGGGGGGGTTGCTTCTCAGGAGTGAGTGACTACCCTGGGGTCACCAAGAACCCATGATAACAGTTATTAACTATTTGTTATTAGTTAGACCCCAGGAAACCTGACTAGAACTCTGCCCTTGGCTTCTCGCCCTGCAAAGCCTAGCCAGTGAGCAGTGACAGGTGAGCCTGTATGCACAAGATGACATTGGGCACAACTTGCAAACACATGCAACCTTTTGACCACACAGTGCAATGCTGACATCCATGAATCTTGAACACTCTAAAAGAATCTCATAATGTTTTAAGTAAGCTTGGTTTTGTATTGGCCCTCACTCATAGCTATCCTCTGCTGCTTGTGTGGGTTGGACACACCTGCAAGACAAGGGACATCCTGTCACCAGGGCTTGTCTCCTGCATGGTGTTAGAGCCTGAGCCCTTATCAAAGCAACCAGCCTGGAAGGCTGTTTGGGGTCTGGTTGATTGCCTTTTGTTTCTGCCTCTTTCCCCTTGTATCTCTTTTTCCTCACCGTTGGTCTCAAAGAGGCTGTAACAGCCTCCTCCTGAGTCACTTGGAAATACACAGTCTCTCTCCTGAGCTGGAGGGCAGGCTGGCCTGAAAGACATGTTGGATGCCTTAGTCTCCTGGTGGGCATATCGCTCCATGAGTGAAGCCTCCTCCCTAGCGCATCTGGCTGCAGAAGCGATCGCTGTCATGACAAGGCTACCGTCTCTCTAACTAGATTGAAATGATGAATTAGTGTTGAGATTTCACGCTGGACTCATCTGCTTCTGTTCCCTTTGCGATCAATGTACCTCCTTAGCCGCAGGATCTTCAAGTCCAGAACGCACGCACCACTGATGGCAACAGTGGAGGCAGACAGTGGCAGCTGTCACCCCACTGTCACAAAGGGCATGAGCTAAGCTTTTTGCTTCTGATTTCTGCTTTTGTTGTCAGGGTGCTCGGAGTCAAACCCCGGGCTGCATACATGCTGGGCCAGATCCCAAGCCCAAAGTTTTTAAACTTCTTTCTTTCTTTCTTTCTTTCTTTCTTTCTTTCTTTCTTTCTTTCTTTCTTTCTTTCGAGAAGTGTGTGTGTGCCTGTATGTGTGCCTCTCTCTCTCCCTCTCTCTCTCTCTTTTCTCTCTCTCTCTCTCTCTCTCTCTCTCTCTCTCTCTCTCTCTGTGTGTGTGTGTGTGTGTGACTGAGTCTAAAGCCCACTCTCTTAACTAGCTGGCTGGCCAGCAAGCTCTGAAGATCTAGCTACCTCTGCCTTCTCAGTGCTAGGATTATAGGCATGAGCAGCCATGCCAGGCTTTGATGTGGGTGCTGGGGTTTGAACTAAAGCTTTCTTGCTTTTCTAGCAAGCAGCATTATCCATGAGACCATCTCCTCAGCCCAGGCTTTCCATTTCTAATGGCCCTGATGGACTTACACAGTAAGAATGAGCCCCATATTCCAGCTTCCTTGCCATAATCCTGATGGAGCAAATGGCAGGTGTTTCCTAGAGAATGAACCCCAACTGGCCTCCAACTGGACTTCTGGCTAGGGGAAGGTAGATCTGCTCTTGGCAGTTGAGGCCACTGTACCACTGCTTTCTTCCTGGAACTTACTGGAAGGGTGTGTCCCCTAAGGCTACCTCCACCTCTCTTTCATTTTCTGCTGTGTTAAGATCATGCTGCACAAATCTGGAACCCAAGATTGGACATCCTTCTCCCTGGATCAAGTATGTCTTAAACATACTCATCCACTCAAAACATCAGAACCAGCCCACTGGGCAGTTATTAACTCCCCTCCATCCTACAAATAACTCCTCTGGGACAAACTAATTAGCTCACATAAAATCTGAAAAGGAAATTTATCAATGATTTAAGATAATATGCTGTTTTTACATGTGACCAACTCAACCCAGCACATAAGCTGACAAGCATTTCAGTCCCCAGGGGAATGCTCCAGAGACCAGCCCTAACAGTTCATGAGCTTGAGCGTACTCAAATGGAATCTCTTCTGTTAAAAGCACCATAACTCAGTCATGCCTCTAATTCAGACAGCGTGTCGGCCAATGAGGAAGCTGAAGCTATATATCACCCCTGCATATCAACAGCCAGATGAGATGCCGTCTCCATGAGATGCCGTCTCAGCAGCTGGGAGCCAAGAGATGCTTCTGTATCTCTCCCCCTCACTCAACTGGAAAGAGGGGATCTGGTACAACTTGAAAATAACAACTTCAGGAAGATAATGCATTTACGGCAGGTCTGATAAAAAATGGAGCCCTTCATGCCTCATGCCACTTGGCCCTTTGGGGAAGTCATGTCTTCTGAGAATTCTCCTGACGGTGAGGCAGAAATGCCATTTAAAATGAATAACTGCTGAAACCATGTCCGGAGAAGCAGGGCCTGATCAAAAAGAACACTACTGTTCTGACTGGGGGCTTTCATTTCATGAAGGAGCAAGGGGGCTTTGTGCAGCCTCCATTGCGATTCGGATTTTCAACTCAAAACATGGTTCCAAATTTAAACCCTCTGAATGCAGCAGGCAACAAGGCCCCTCCATTATACCCTCAGTCAAGATGGAAAGAAATTCATTTTCCGTTAGCTCCTGAGGTGGTGGAGGGATCAGTTTAATGTCCCCATTTTAAGACCAGAGGAACAGGTCACCTCGGTGAGCCAGGATAACAGCATCTCCGCCTGTAAGAAGGCCCTTCCTGTAGCAGTCCTCTTGGCAAGCAGTGTTCACTGCCAGCCAAATCGCAGGCCTCCTGCAGGCTCTCTGCAGAGCAGCAATTTCCCTGTGCTTTGCTTTGATTTCCTCTGTCCTGGCAATTGAAGACAAATAGAGAAAGCCATTTCCTCCTCCACCAGCCAAAATGCCTTGGCCATTTTGTTGGTCTAAGGGCCTACCTCGTTCCCTGAAATCATTCAGCTTCAGCTCCTAAGGGGACCCTGTACCCAATAGCTACCCTGTGGCCCATTGTGGTGGACAGGACCCTGTTCTGACAGGTACAGGGGGTCACCGATAAGAGTGAAGGAATAGAATGGCCTCTTCCTGACCAAGAAGACGTGATGTGTGTTGTGAGTGGGGTCTAGGTGACTTCAGTGCACATGAGAGGCTGGGCTCAGAGCTCTTGGTACATATTGGGCAACTGGGGACTTGGAACTTGAGCTGGTAACAGCCTGTCATCACTCTCAGTCTCTGCACACCATGAGTTTTGCATATTTCATCTCCCACAAGACTAGAGATCAACCCCATCCTAAGCTTTCACCCTGAGCAATATCTTTGGGATTACACACAGAATGAATGAGATAGTCCCCACTCAAATACATTAAGATACTGTCAGGATTAAGTGGACAATGATGTCATCTGCCCTAGGGAGCTGGTTAGACATTAGCAGACTTGGAGGCCCAGCAATGAACTCCTCCATTGCTGGTGTCAGTGTGTAAAGCCAAGAACTGAAGGTAAAAGTCTTGCATTTTCGATCACCTGAATAGGACCTGAATCACCTCTGACCCTGGATGGAAGTATGGCATCCAAAATACCCAGGAGGTCATTAACAGTCGACTAGCTAAGTCCTCTAAGATATCTAGTATGGCGGCTGAACTGGTTCCAGGCTAAGGACCTGACTTCAGCTTCCTAGAAACCCGCTAAAGGCAGGCAGAGAGAATGGAGTCCACAAAGCAGTCATGTGGCCTCCATGTGAGCATCATGGCATGAATCATACCATCCTCTCCCCCTCTCTCTCACACACAACACACACACTAACAATGATAAATTTTAAAAAGTTTAAACTTGGGGCTGGAGAGATGGCTTAACATGAAGATCACTGGCTGTTCTTGCTAAGGATGAGGGTTCAATTCCCAGAACCCACAAAATGGCTTACAACCATCTGTCAACTCCAGTTCCAAGGGTTCCAATGACCCCTTCTAGTATCTATGGGCACCCATTTGCTTATATGTACACACACACAAACACACACACACACACACACACACACACACACACTTTTAAAAAAACACTTTATTTACTTGGTTTTTCAAGACACAGTCTCTCTGTGTAGTCTTCGCTGTCCTGGAACTAGCTCTGCAGACCAGGCTGGCCTTGAACTCAGAGATTAAAGGTGTGTACTACCACTGCCTAGCTAAACTTCTAGTTTTTAAACTTTAAAAGATTTCTATCTAGCTGAAGGTTTTCTGATAAAAAAACACAAACATCATTGTTTCTTCCCTTAAGAGTCAAAATCCAAATGGGTCTGCCAGTCATCTGGACAGGAAAAATGTCCCTCAGGAAATCTGTATGTTCTAGAGATTTCAGTACCATGCCTCCCTAACATGTAGGTGACACAGTGGTCCCCTGGCCATTTGCCCACTCTCACCCTTTGAGAGGGCTGCACTTTACTCCATGGGAAACTCTGCCTGTCTGCTGTACTTTGCTCTATGTGTCTCTTCTGGAAGAATTCACTCCCTGGAGACCACGAAGACTGGAAAAGAGAGGGTCTAGAGTAAGATCCCGGTGGCATGTTTAGCCCTAACAGCTTGCTGGGAACTGCCTGGGGACCATGTGCTGTGAAGCACTGATGGATGGAGGATGGTCTCGGCCAACAGAGCATCAGGTGGCTCCTCTCAGAGAACAAGCTGGTCAGAAGCTCAGACCTTAGAAGAAGGTGTGAGGTGGGGGTGGGAGTGACAGTCCGAGCTTGGAGAGCTCAGGGCCTCATTTCCTCCCCCTCCGAGCTCCATCAGGTGATGGTTCATCCCAGGGGAGACTCATGTTCTCATCACACTCAAGAGCTGTGCCTTTGTTCTCAGAGCCAGAAGAATCAGCCTGCAATTTCTGCCACCTCCCTCTGCTGATTGACCCACATTTCCCAGCTTGCTAGCACACCACACTTCAAACAGTTTCCCCGGACTTGCCACAGGCTCTTCCTACTGGCAACATTCAAAAATAAGAGAAAGAAAGCAAAAGGGGTGTCAGAGAAACAATGATAAGATTGTGGTAGGTACTTGGAAAGTGAGATGAAAAATAGGTAGACAGACAGACAGACAGACAGAAAGAAAGATAGATAGGCAGATAGACAGACAGATAGATAGACAGACAGACAGATAGATGATAGATAGATAGATAGATAGATAGATAGATAGATAGATAGACAGACAGATGATAGATAGATAGATAGATAGACAGACAGACAGATAGATAGATAGATAGACAGACAGATGATAGATAGATAGACAGAAAGAAAGATAGACAGACAGATGATAGATAGATAGACAGACAGAAAGATAGACAGACAGACAGATAGACAGACAGACAAATGATAGATAGATAGACAGACAGACAGACAGACAGACAGACAGACAGATAGGAAGAAAGAGGCATCCTTGTAGGATATAGAAGGGGCTGAGGAGACAGCTCAGTTGGTCAAGTGTTTGCAATGCAAGCATGAGGCCATGAATTCCATCTCCAGAACCCATGTTTTGTTTTGTTTTAAAGCTGTGTGTGGTGGTGTGGTGGGGATCTCAATGCTGGAGAGACAGAGAGATGGGGAGCCATTCTTGAGTCCCTGTGGCACATGGGAAGTCAGCCCTGCCTACTTGGCTGTTTCTAGATCGGTGAAAGATCCTTCTTCAAAAAGAGGCTGAGTGGCACCTGAATAAGTCCTCTGCTCCCACCATGAACCCTCCTTCCACAGATGCCAAAGAAGAAAAGCCAATTCAACTATTTCATGGTGACCACCCAGGATTCTGGCTAATCTTTGTCACAGAGCTCCAGCAACTTTGTGTCCTGTGTGGACAAATCACCCATCAGTCAGTTGTCTTAACCCAGATAACCTTTCTGTGAATTCTGCTAGTGATAAGTACACATCATTAAGAAGACAGACTTGGCTTCCTGCTCAAAGTCCTTTTCGCTCCCACACCAGGGATCCTAGGAGCATGAAAGCCAAGTTGACTCAACTGATCGGGAACAGAGCACACCACAAGCTGCAGAGTGTGTGGCGGCAGATCTGCACCATCAACCTAAAGACTGGCTAGCTGGCTGGGGCCTCGGCTAAGAGGCTGTTGAGTTTGAAAGGACACAATTGAATCAGCGATGTCTCTGAATTCTAGACTATTGCTCTGCCCTATGGAAATGGATGGCATAATTCTCTTGAATTGAATCTGTCTCTTCCCCTGGGCATGGTGCTAACACACCATGTGAGGCCCGACTCCAGGGACTCGCTGCTATCAATTAAAGAAAACAGCCCAAGGCTGCTCCATGATCAGTTTAGTATCAGCTAAAGAATTTGTCACTGCTGGGTGCTGTCAGGCAAGCTGGACAGGCAGACACTTAAACAAGAGCGAGGGCCCAAGGCTGGGGTGGGGACAGGACCATGCAGAAAGTCCCTTCAGCTTCTGCTTCATGGCAAGATTTGGGGTGAGCTGAGCAGTAGATTAGAGAAGGGGCTCAGCCAATGTCACTTTTGGCTCTGACTGTACTTGGCTCTTCCCTGACACTCACCAAAACACCCTTTGTGTGCTTCAGTATTTATGAGTCTGGGATAAACTCAAATTCCCAGGAGCAAATACGAGATCAGTGTGGCCCATTCTACAGAGCTGACTGAGTAGTTAGAACTTGTGTTGATTGTGTAGAGATAGGATGACATGGACTGGGAGCCTATCTTACGCTGTCTTAGTCCCCAAAAAGCCACTCGTTGACTACCTTGTGACTATTAGATAAACCCTTTGCAAATGAACAAACAGAATCTAGCTTCTACTGACTCAAGAGCCGAGGATGTCATGGGAGAGCATCAGAGGCCTACAGATGAGGCATCTCCAGGCTGCCTAGCTGGAGCTTCCTCCAATGTATTTGAAAAGTACTTTGATTTATGAGTTTCTTTGTTCTGATACTATATAAAAAGAAAACTTTATGAAATTGTTACCATGTTGGAGCACAGGATTTGGAGATAAACAGAATGTCTGTTCCAGGGCCATGGCCACTTGTATTGGCTCCAGAATAAATAATCTCCTATTCCCTTTGAAGTGAGAGCTGTGGTTTTTATGTTGACACTGCCTCCGTAGTGTCGAAGCCCCATGCAACCAGAGGCCTGCAGAGTGAGCAGAAGTGAGCACTGAACTCAAAAGGGAGCAATGTCAGGTAGAAAAGGGCTGAGGAGGCGCAGTCAGGAAGGAAGCAGCCCTGCTCTGTGCCTAGCTCCATGCAGGTGATCTACTTTGAACCTAAGCTCTTCTTCTATGGAAGAGAGGGGCTGTGATCATGTCGACTGAGGGGTCTGTCATCCTTTGACTAAAGGTTTCTGCACATCAGTCTAAACCCTTGAACTCCAGTGCCTTCTGGCCCCTGAATGCCAAGGAAAGTATTGATGACTTACAGGTCGGTAATGTGTGAGACCATATCAGTGGGTCAACAGGAAGGTTGGAGCCTCCAAAGGGCTCTGCAGGTCTCATTTGTGGGGATGGCTTCAGGGAGGACTGGAGAAGCAGGGTCTCATGCTGTGCCTGGCATGTATCACCATTGTGAGAGGGACAAGCAACCCAGGAAAGATGTCACTGTGCATCCTGTGTGCTCTTTGGTCCTCAGGGCTCCCTGCTTCCTACCCAAGTGCCCTGGGTCCTCTTGGGAGACAAGCACGTAAGCCTTCCCCCTCCTCAACTCCTATAGCTTCCCATGGTGACTCCTGTCTAGTGTAGCTTGACCTTCCCTTTGGTAAATAGTGGAGGTTTAGTGCAGGCAGGGACAGGTAATCCACAGGCTCAAGGCCCGTCAATCTCAAGACCTAACCGTGATGTGTAGATGCCTTCCCACAACAGCCATGGTGCTGAGCAGGGAGCAGGGGCTTATCTAGGACTGATGAGAGATGCATCCTCACGTAGTTTTTTGACAGACCAAGAGAGAGGAAGCCTGATCCAGGATGTCTCTCACAAGCAAGAGGGAAAAGAAACACAATAATTGCCCCTTCCTTCCTTCCTGTCTGAAGGGAACCCACTTCAGCCCAGTCAAATAGAACCCTGGGTGTCTCCCTCTCCAGCCTCAGAATCCTGGCCATTACTGGATCCGTGAGCAGAGCTTTGCAGGCTCTGAGAAGTGCCCTTGGCACAGAATGCAGAATCCCAGAGCCCAGGGGCCACTGCCTGGGGAACCAGCTGCCCTTGACTTGATGCCCTTCCCTGGGCAGAGCTGGTGCTGGTGTTTACTGTGGCCTTTCCTGCTCAGTCCTTGGAGTCTAGGGAGGGAGGATGGGTGTCCCTCAAGCCGCCTAGGCTGTTCTCAATGGCCCTTCAGAGGAGAGTCTGATAAGACAATCAAACACAGAGGAGCGCTGATTGGATTGTGATTCAAAACATAACAATACTAATATCTGCAATCAGCAATTTGAGAACAACTAGGAACATTGGGGTTTTTGGCTGGCCCTTGATGAGACTGGGGAATTGGAGTTAATTTTCTTTTTCTTTCCTTTTCGGTAACATGTACACAAGTGTGGACACATGCCAGCCACAGCATGTGTCCAGAGGTCAGAAGACAGCTTCATGTGTCTGTCCTCGCCTTCTGCTCTGTGTGAGGTGAGGTTTCTTGTTTACCATTGCATGTGTCAGGCAAGATGGTCCTCCAGTTTCCTAGGGTTCTCTTGTCTCCACCTCCTGTCTCTCATGGGAGTGCTGGGATTACAGATGTGCTCTCCCATGTCCAGCTTTTTGTGGTTTCTGAGGGTCCAAATTCAGGTACTCAAGCTTGTAGGACAAGTGCTTACCCAGTGAGCCATCTACTCAGCCCTGGAGTTCATTTTAGGGGTGTCCTAAAATCACTGTGGTTACAGGAGAGAATATCTTGAGATGATAGCAACTTCATTTCAGAGTGTTCAATACCCACGTCTCTCTCTCTCTCTCTCTCTCTCTCTCTCTCTCTCTCTCTCTCTCTCTTTCTCTCTCTCTCTCTCTCTCACACACACACACACACACAGAGAGAGAGAGAGAGAGAGAGAGAGAGAGAGAGAGAGAACAAAGATCACTAGGGATGTAGGAGTGGATACTGTCATCCTTTCAACTGCTCTGTGTTTGAGCTTTTGTTAATGAGGTTGTGAGTTGTCCATCAGCTATACCAGAGCCCGTACTTATAACGGTGGAAGTAAGTTTTGGGGTTGCACAAGTAACTGACACTCCTAGAAACTACCAGAAGAATGGACAAAGCCGGCAGTGGGAAGCAAGAAACCAGCTCCACATGTGTTCATACTGACCTATAGCCGAGAAGTTCAAGGAAGATCCTCAGCCCCTCCATCTTGAAGGCATTGCACACCACACACACACACACACACACACACACACACACACACACACACACACACACACACCGCCATCTTGGTCTTACCGCCATCAGTGTTCATTTGTCTCCTGGTTGTTCTCTAGCATGTTAGTTACCAACGAGAGTGAAACAGAGAGGGAAATAGATGCTTGTCTGCCATCAGAAAGAAGTTTAACCATAGGCTGTGGAAGAATACATTGGTAAGGACTGACTCTGACAGATATTAAAGCTGCATGGCCCAGAGCTCACCACTGCCTTTGTGCCCCGCTCACTGTGCTAACTGCAAAGTCACTACGTCCTCCTGGAAGCCTTCTCGCCTCTCTCAAGTGGCGCTATTCATAAAGGGAGCCCTATTGGCCATTAGGAGGATGGAGTCCTAAGATGTATTACACTGAAGGACACTGGTGTCTCTGCCCATAGAGATGAATGGGTGGCAGGGATGTCACCATTACAGTAAAAGCTAGTTTATCCGACAGGCAATCACTCAGAAGTCTCGGGCCGACGAAGCTGCTATTCTAAATGATAGGCTAAGGCCTCACAACCTCCGTAGAATGACTCCGTTTATGCTGGAGAGAGTTTAATGGCTGGATAGGTTGGAGGGCCATGCAGTGGGCACTGCAGACTGGATAGGGAATTCAGCCCCGGGGCCTAGAGATCAGTTCAGCCTCTTCTAGACTACCTGAGCTGGTCTTTTTTGTCTTGTCTTCTTTGAGGGAATCTTCCATCCTATCCAACCAAACAGCAGCAGGCCTGAGGCTAAGCAAACAATCTCTCGGCCTCCCAGTTTTCCCATCTCCAAACTGAGCTCTAAACTGCTGGGTTAATTCACCTAGCTGCACAGGACTACGATTCAAACACAGCAGCAGCATCACCTTGGTGAAGGAGTGCAGGGCGGCTGCCACCACTGTGAGCTCCTTCACAAGGCATTTTCTCCTTGAAGCTTCCATCTCTTCCCCTCTTGATGCCTTGCAAGTTCCAAGCTCTCTAACTTCAAAAGTTGCTTCAGAGAGCACAGGCCAAATCACGTGTGACCTGTGGAGGACGGTTTTACATTTCACCACCTTTGGTCAACACATCCTTGAGAAAAAGACTTTCAAGGTATCTGTTGGTGTTGGCAGTCCCTGACTTTGGGGCATTAAGATTGAAGTCAGGTGCCAAAAACAAAGAGCAGACCTGCAGACGAAGGAGCTACCATTGCAACTCCAGTGACCAAAGTCAGACCAAGAATTTCATGGATTTCAAGAAACGGTGGCTTCTGTGCAGCATAGTGTCCAGGGACCACTGAGTGCCCAGCTCCCAAGGTGCTCAATCAGGTCCTTCAAGAAAAACCAGGCACAGTGCACTGCAGAAAGGCTAGCAGGAGACAGCAACACTGGCTGCATCCACGTGGGACCTGCATGATCAAAGAGCCAACAAAATGCAAAGCCATCAATCAACAGAGAAACCCAGACAGTGCTGTGGACCAGAGAGGAAACACAGAGAGGAGTGAGGGGGGAAAGAGGCAGAGAGCCGAAGTCTCAGAGGCTTTTGAGGCTGGGGGAAGCTACACATGAAAGGGCCTTGAGTGTGGGCTTATGGAGCTGTGGCTTGCAGGTGGCAAAAACACCCCCTTGTTGAATTAAAGAACAGCTCTTTAATTCTAGACAATTCCGCACAACCCAGTAACCACCACTGTGTCTGAAATCAGTGGCCATGGGGACAGAGACATAGCTCCCCACAGCCTGAGAAATTCCCTGAATCTTTGAGGCGCCTTGACTCAAATAAAGCAAGGCCCTCCCTCAACTTCCACACAGAACAGCATTTTAGAACTAGTCAGTGTTAAGCAAAGGTGACATTCATTAAGGATATTTTAATATAGATGGTTTTTGTTTGGGATTTGGTTGGTGTTGTTTAGGGTGTGTGTATTGTGGTTGTTGCTGCTGCTGTTTTTGTATGTTTGTTTTTGAAATGGGCATAACTATGTAGCCCTGGCTATCTTGGAACTCACAGAGATCTGCTTGCCTCTGCCTTCCCTGTGCTGGGATTGAAGGGGTGTGCTATCAGACCCAGCCCTTAGGGGCTGAGGAAAGTAAGAGTCACTCAAGAGCCCGGATGTGGGCCTCTCTGAGAAAATCACACTTCATAGTTCTTACATCTTCATACAGGGTACTTAGGTGGGACTAGGAGCTATTCTCTCCCAAAGGGTAGCTAAGGAACCTCGGTGAGATTGCAGGTGGTCTTTGAGGGTGCCAGCCAAGATTGCAACTGATAAGGTCTACATCACAGGGTGCAGTACGGTTAGGAGATCTGCCCTGTACACAAACTTAACAATTTTGTTTGAGATGCCCAGAAAATGTCTGGGGGGAAGGAGAGAGAACCTACACAAGGTCATATACATTCAAGCTTTAGGTCTGGGGTCATTGCTGTTTCAACACATCTCTGTCTGCAGAAGGAATGTCCACTCTCTACTGACAGCCTGCACATTGGCTGTTATTCATGCTGGACTCTCGCCTCTCAGCTGCTAAGAGCTTTCGGCCAGGCTCCACAGTGGGGCTCTTCCCCTCCCATATCCCCAGCATCTTCCCTGTCTTTTTATCCTGCCTCAACCATACATGGATGCCTTCCATCTTGGCCAAAGTTTCCTGGATCCTTTAAAACCAATCTTTCCCCCAACTCCAGGTGACTCTTTCTCTGATTACTTCCTACAGTCACAATAATGGCATCACAGAGTGTGGCAGCCGCCACACATGCTTACAGGTCACTACTTTTGTTTTGTTTTGTTTTGTTTTGGATTTTGTTTTTCGAGACAGGGTTTCTCTGTGTTGCTTTGGAGCCTATCCTGGCACTTGCTCTGGAGACCAGGCAGGCCTCAAACTCACAGAGATCTGCCTGCCTCTGCCTCCCGAGTGCTGGGATTAAAGGCATGCACCACCACTGCCCGGCCAGGTCACTACTTTTTATTGCTGAATAATATTCTGTGGTATAGATATATTAGTGCATATTTCTTCTTCAGGAACTGCCAAAACTCTGTTCCAATGTAGTTCTGACATTTTGCATTCCTACCAGCAACAAGAGAGAACCCTTGTTACTCTATGTTCTTTCCCAAACTCAGGATTACCAGGGTTTACTTTTGTCACGCTGTGTTCTAATTTTGTTCATTTTCCTAAGTGTCATTGTGTATTTCCTGAGTCAGTGAGATGACTCTGTAAGTAAAGGTGTTTGCCCTGTGAGCCTGACCCCCTCACCCCCCAGGATCCTGTCCTAGAGTCCACAGTAGACAGAGACAAACAACTCCCAAAAGCTGTCCTCTGATCTGCACCCCTCCACCCAAGCACACCATGCTCACCTCACGCATAATAGCAATAATGAGTAAAATTGAAATAAATAGAATAAACACTTTAATTTGTACTTCCCTGGTGACTAATGATGTAAATAGCTTTCAAAATTCTCTTGTTGCCTTGTAATCTTTGTTATTGTCTATTTAAATCTTTTGTTTAATCTTTAAAACTAAGTAGATTTTATTGAGCTTGAAGAGATTTGGGCTTTTTTCTTTTTTTTGGACAGGGCCTCACTGTGTAGCATGACTGGCTTCAAAATCATAATCCTCTTGCCTCAGCTTCCTTAATACTGGGAATACAGGCTGTGCCTGTGCATACTCTGGATGTAAGTCCTTTACCAGACATGTGTTTTGAAAATATTTCCTCCTTGCCTGTGGCTTGTCTTTCCCTGAGCTCAACGGTGGCTCTTTTAAGAGCAGAAAAGGCTTATTATGTATTTATATATTTTTATATAAAATTGAGTTTACCAACTTTCTTTCCCTAAAAAATCCTCGCTCCAACTTATGGTGATAGAGATTTTCTTTTTCTACCTTTTTTTTTTTTTTTTTTTTCCTTTTG